>NC_091988.1:41113455-41322146 GCF_044704955.1 Pristiophorus japonicus | reverse complement strand
AAAACATGAGGTTAAAATGCAACTGCAGTTAAGATCCATGTCCCAACCAAAGTCAATTGCAAGGGTTGCATAGTACAGGCCAATCTAGTATTCTGGCTGGAAGGGATGATCTAGTCACGTCAAATACACAAGTATTCATATGTAAATGACAGCTCGTTATTTTTAAAAATAGCTGACAGTTATTAAAATCCAAGAAGCTCTGGTAACTGCTTTCAGAGATACTTAATGAGCTGAATTCAAAAAGCTTAGAGTTGAGCTAGAGAAGCGCCAGGTCAGTTGGAACCTTCTGCGGGAAATAAGTTAAGACTAACTGGCTGGCTAGAAAAGAGTACAAGGAAACAAAATCAAAATGTTATGTATAAAGGAATAGCTTAACATAGATTGTGGCCCTTTATTGTTTTGTGCATGAGGAGTGGATAGAATATCTACAATACATGTATTATTGTTATATATTTACTTGTTCCATCTTTTATTCAATAACCATACTTGATAAAAATCTAAAATATGGTCTCATAGGCACAGAGAAACATAGGAAATAGGAGCAGGCCATTCACCCCTCGAGCCTGCTCCGCCATTCTAAGATCATGGCTGATCTAATCTTGGGCTCAGCTCCACTTCCCTGCCCGCTCCCCATAACCTTTCACTCCTTAACGTTCAAAAATCTGGCTCTCTCTACCTTAAATATATTCAATGACCCAGCCTCCACAGTTCTCTGGGACAGAGAATTCCACAGATTTACAACCCTCCGAGAAGAAATTCCTCCTCAACTCAGTTTTAAATGGGCGACCCCTTGTTCTTAAATTTTGCCCTTAGTTTGAGATTCCCCCACGAGTGGAAACATCCTCTCTGCATCTACCTTATTGAAACAAAATACTGAGGCTCAACAAGATCCCCTCATTCTTCCCAACCTACTCAATCTTTCTTCATCAATCAACCCCCTCATCTCAGGAATCAACCTAGTGAACCTTCTCTGAACTGCCTCCAATGCAAATATATCCCTCCTTAAAATGAGACCAAAATGTACGCAGTACTCCAGGTGTGGTCTCACCAATACCCTTTACAGTTGCAGCAGTACTACCCTGCTTTTATACTCCATCCCCCTTGACAAATCAAGGCCAACATTCCATTTGCCATTCCTGATTACTTGCTGTACTTGCATACTAACTTTGTGTTTCATGCACACGGACCCCCCCCCCCCCCAGTCCCTCTGTACTGCAGCATTTTGTAATCACTTAAATTTAAATAATAATTTGCTTTTTATTTTTCCTGCCAAAGTGGATAACCTCACACTTTCCCACATTATACTCCATCTGCCAAATGTTTGCCCACTCACTTAGCCTGTCTATATCCCTTTGCAGATTCTGTGTGTCCTCCTCACAACTTGCTTTCCACCACCTTTGTATCAGCAAACTTGGCTACATTACACTCAGTCCCTTCATCCAAGTCATTAATATTGATTAGGAAAAGGAAGTGCAACGAGACCAGAGTATCATGGTACATCAGTCATTGAAAGGTGGCATGCAGGTACAGCAGGCGGTGAAGGCGGCAAATGGTATGTTGGCCTTCATAGCTAGGGGATTTGAGTACAAGAGCAGGGAGGTCTTACTGCAGTTGTACAGGGCCTTAGTGATGCCTCACCTGGAATATTGTGTTCAGTTTTGGTCTCCTAATCTGAGGAAGGACGTTCTTGCTATTGAGGGAGTGCAGCGAAGGTTCACGAGACTGATTCCTGGGATGGCAGGACTGACATATGAGGAGAGACCGGATCAACTGAGCCTGTATTCACTAGAGTTTAGAAGAATGAGGGGATCTCATTAGAAACATAAAATTCTGACGGGACTGGTCAGGTTAAATGCAGGAAGAATGTTCCCGATGTTGGGGAAGTCCAGAACCAGGGTACATAGTCTAAGGATAAGGGGTAAGCCATTTAGGACTGAGATGAGGAGAAACTTCTTCACCCAGAGTTGTTAACCTGTGGAATTCACTACCACAGAGTGTTGTTGATGCCAGTTCGTTGGATATATTCAAGAGGGATATGGCCCTTACGGCTAAAGGGATCAAGGGGTATGGAGAGAAAGCAGGAAAGAGGGACTGAGGTGAATGATCAGCCATGATCTTTTATTGAATGGTGGTACAGACTCGAATGGCCTACTCCTGTACCTATTTTCTATGTTTCTATGTAAATAATTGAGGTCCAGCACCGATCTCTGTGGCACCCACTAGTTACCGTTTGCCAACCAGAAAATGACCCATTTATCCTGACTGTTTTCTGTTAGCCAGTCCGCTATCCATGGTATTATATTACCCCCAACCCCGTGAGCTTTTATCTTGTATCTTGTGCAGTAACCTTTTATGTTTTACCTTATCGAATGCCTTGTGGAAATCCAAATACACCACATCCACTGGTTCACCTTGCTCCACCCTGTTCGTTACATCCTCAAAGAATTCCAGTAAATTTGTCAAACACGATTTCCCTTTCATAAAACCATGCTGACTCTGCTCGATTGAATGATGCTTTTCCAAATGTCCTGCTACTGCTTCCTTAATAATGGACTGCAGCATTTTCTCAACGACAGATGTTAAGCTAATTTTTTTATAATTTCCTGCTTTCTGTCTGCCTTTTTTTTAATGTTATGAAGCTCCACCACTTTTAGATGATGGAAGAAAATTCCTGTGGAAGCACAGGATAGAACCAAAGTATTTACAACGTTTTTCAGTTTTTTGTCCTGGGCGAGCTAGGACTCATCTGTGAGAGCCACCTAAAATTACAGAAGCTGAAGTATCGAGAGTAATGAGACTTTGGAAAAGACCAAGAAACAAGGTATAGAAATGCAGAAGGATAGGGAATTAACTATTTATAATAATCTGGATTTAGGAAATATTCTAAAAAAATTTTCATGGCCCCAAACTTTGGGGTATGGCAAATTGTGAAAGACTTGGTGTTCGACACAGCCAAGTATGAAACCAGGTTTTGGACTGAAGACTAGAAAAAGAAAATACACCTTAAATGGCCAGATTTTAAATGGAGTAGTGGAACCTTGATGTGCAGGTCATTAAAACATAGCTGGAAAGCCATAAATGTTAAACATTTTGTATCTAGATTTATAAAATACAACAGCAAAGAGGTAACCTTGAATTTTTACAAGACCTTGGTTAAGCTGTGGTTGGTGTTTGCATTTAGTTTTAGACACCGCATTATAGGAAATCTATAAGAGCAAATGGAAAAGATGATGTGGGGATTCATGAGAATGTGACTAGGAATGAGGGGTTACAAGTATGAAGAGACTCGAGAAGTTGGGGTTTTTCTCTGGAGATTAATGGGTAACCAGCTGTAGGTGGTGAAAATACTGAGATTGCATCCATTTGCCAGCAGGACAGTAAAAAGGGCACAAATTTATGATAAATCACAAAAATGAAAAAGGTAGGTGTAAGCATCGGCTCCCCAAGGATTGATGGACATTATCTGGACATTGCGTTTTAATATTTCTCACCGCAGAAGAGCTGGCAGCCTGTTGTGAGAGGGGCCCAGGTAATTTTCCATGTTGTACACAAAAAAATCCACATCTGATGGGCGGGGGTGGTCTGGGACAAGTTACAATGGCCAGAAGGCGGCAACTCGTCACAGGTAATGGGCAATGATGGAGGGTCAATTGTTAAGCAATGTGAACTCATCAGATGTAAACTGGTCAGTGATCAAGCCATTACCTGGATGAGATAACCTCGAGGTGAGAAACCAAAACAAGAAAAAACCATTAAGTCCCAGACCGGTTGGAAGCGAAAACCCATCATCTGCCATCATTGGAATACACATTTACAATGTTTTGAGATAATGGGCCACTTAGAAGCTTCAAAACAAGGAAAAACTTTATTTGGCCAGAGAAAAAAAAACAGACTTTGGATATAAAAAAGGTGGCCGTGTGCCCATCTGTCTCTCGCTCTCGCCTACTTCACCTCCGCAAGGACCAAGCACTCCATCTGGGACGAACAGAAGAAACCACCACCGAGCAACCAGAGCCTCGTTATTCAACTATGAAGCTAATCTCGAGACTGTGACTTGGATACTTTTGACAGTACGGAACCAGGAGACATGTTTTCACCAGAAGAAGCAGTGAGTAAGCCAACGAATCAGTGAGCTTCATCCCTACCCACAGATCTTTAAAATCACAGCCACTGTGTGAGGAGGTGTTGTGTTCTCCCAACGGAGCCTTAGTAAGGGTTTTAGTGGGGAGGATTTGCTGCGAGGACCATCGGAGTGCGCCTAGCCGGTCGGTGCAGATAGCAGTACATTGTGGATCCGAGTAGAGGGTTTAGACTTTGGGTACGTCACGATAGGGGCAGTTTAGACACGCCAGGATATTGGACGGTACGGCATCGACACTATTTACTTGTAGTTTTGCTGTGTTGGGATAGCTTTAATAAAGCATTGACGGCTGAGACAGAGGTATTTGTCCGTGACTCATTCATCTGTTCAGTACAGTAATCACTCCCAGTAATCACTCTAGAACTAGTGTAACGTGGGGGTGCATCAAAAACACCCAAGGGAAACCACTTACAAGTTAAGAAAAAAATCTTTGTTAAATCTTTGTAAAAAATAGTTGTTAACATTTGGAATTGTCTATAGAAACTGATGAAGCTGAGTGCATGAATTATTTTTCAAAATAACTAATGTCCACTTTAAAAAATATATATATATGAAAGGAGAATGGATTAGAATCGCTCACCTGGACAACAACTAGTAGAGACTTGGTGGTTCTAGTTTGTTTCTGTGCTACAACATTCTATGATTCATGGGTTTGGTTCAGGCAAACACTTTTTTTTAAAAAAAAGGTCGATTCCTGTGGATCTGTTGCAGCAAAGGTTGGCTATAGCTTTGTGAACTGCCATGGGCAGATAAGCTCATGCATGTGACTTCTGCATAATGCCCAAGCCTAAATAGGTGGTGGTATGTGCTGGCCAGCACACTCCAAACTAAGTTCATTGCCTTCTGAATGGGGGGGCGGGGGGGGTAGAAAATCAGCCCAAGTACATTATTTTTTTCCAGACCGAGCTATTTTCCCCCCCCATAGTGGCTCAACCCATTCGACTGAGATAGTCAGAGATCTAGTGGCTACTACATCAGTAAGATGCACCATTAGCCTGCAGTTAGGAGAAAATCCAGGAGTTTGCCCCATGTCACAGTACAGGAAAGCCACAATGAGAAGGTCCAAAAGGCAGGTGAGCTGGGTTCAGCTCAATTGTGTAGTTGCTAATCATCAAGATAAGAAAATATGAACATTTACGCTCTTCGAGCTTCTCCAGCATTCTGCCAACACTTTGAAATGCAATTTGTAATTCTAATTTGTTGCCAGTTGAACAAGTACAGTCTTGCAAATGCATTCGCATATTAGATAAGGACTCAACCAAGATTTCCCCCTCAGAATATCTTCACTGTATTTATATTGTCTGAACACCTCGAGAAAAGCCTCAAATATGAGAAAGGTTCGAAACTCTGGGGGCCTGATAATTTAGAAAGTGTTCAATCCGTAGCTCACAGAAAATGCTGTTTTGACTCAAGTGGGCATCGAGATTTAATTGCTCCATGGTAAATAGCGCAAGTCTTTGGAAGCCCTTATTACGGCAGACCTTAAAATCTCCACCTTGGGCTACAAATGAGATATCGGGGTGACACACTAGTGATTCTCAGGACAGCACATGGTAAAAACAAGACTCGTGATTTGGATCACTTCATAATTTGAGCAAGCTAGATGACAGGACATGACTGGCTCAGGTGGCTTAGATGAGAGGGTGCAAGGAAAGTTAAGTAACAGAGTTGGCAGCAATTCTGTAGCAAATTACAGACCCGTGAGTGACTTGTTGGGATATTGGTCTATGATAGAACTGTACAGGTATGGGTACAGTAGTAGTAGTTTGGTAGGGAGGGTGAACCATTCTCCATTGAGTAGCTGTATTTCTTTTTTTAATTGAAACTATTTCTGCATGAACCTTTTGATACATTTGATAATTTATTTGACATCTGTCTAAATCAGGAAAGATCGTTTGGAGTAAAATGATGGGAAACATTTGGAAGAGGTACAAGAGTAGGATGTTCATTTTAAAAGAAAGCTGATTCAAGTGGTTAGTGAAATTGATCAATGTCCAGAGGATCAAGGTCTCTTGGATTGCTGAGTATTCTTGGGAAGTTTGTTCCTTCAGCAAGTAGTGTTCAGCGATTATGGGTTATATTCCCCAGGTATCTAAATTCCATTGGGAACTTTGTGAAAGGAAATGCACTTTGTTGGCCAGGTGACATGCCACATTGATTTTGCATCGCTGCCGAAACTGAAGGTTAAACAATTTCTCGATATTATGGATGGTGTCAACCAAGTGCCTCATGCAAAGGCCTTTTGCTTTGTGCACCAGATTAGGAGAATTTGGTGTTCAGTGGGTGGGGAGAAAGAGAGAATCAAGCTGGTACTTTAGTGTCACAGTTTAATAGGGAGATTAGCCTGCAACAAGCATAGTTCAATAGAATTTTGCCCTCCTGTACAAGCAAAACATTTGCTTCACACCATACGCTTGGGAACACACCAGTGTTCATCACATATACAGCACAGAGCGAGGGGGTCCTGTTCACAACGATTTTCATCAGCGAACACAGACATGCGGGCAGCACCTTAATACGTTGACTATAAGCATGCATCATCGGCAATCCCTCGGAATCAAGGAAGGCTCCTGAAGTGAGTTCTTTGGTGGCTGAACAGTCCAATACAAGAGCCACAGATTCTGTCACAGGTGGGACAGATAGTCGTTGAGGGAAGGGGTGGGTGGGACTGGTTTGCCGCACGCTCTTTCCGCTGTCTGCGCTTGATTTCTGCATGCTCTAGGTTGACTCTAGGTGCTCAGCGCCCCCTCTCCACTTAGGGCGGTCTTGGGCCAGGGACTCCCAGGTGTCAGTGGGGATGTTGCACTATCGGGGAGGCTTTGAGGGTGTCCTTGCAGCGTTTCCGCTGACCACTTTTGGCTCGTTTGCTGTGAAGGAGCTCCGAGTCGAGCACTTGCTTTGGGAGTCTTATGTCTGGCATGCGGACTATGTGGCCTGCCCAGCAGAGCTGATCGTGTGTAGTCAGCATGGAATGTTATAATGGTTGACATGATTGAGCTAGCATGAGCTAGGGTGGAAAAGGTGTTGCTCAAGAATAGTATCCGCAAGGAGCATACATGCAAAGGGCAGTATCTGGCAGCAGTCAGCTATCTTAACAGTGCAAAAAAGAGAATTGAACAGCGACATCTTTGCTTGTAAAAGCAAGAAGCGAGAAAACTTGTCCATCCCAGTCTTGGAAGTTTTTCTTTTGTGTTCAATGTTTAAATGGTCTAATTTTTTTTCTCTTGATAATGATTATTGCCCTTTATGTTAAGTGTGACTTTAATCAATCATTCTTCACAGTAGACTATATGCTGGAGGACTTTTCCAGTCTAGCAAGGGGTAGGTGCGACACCGTCTTGGCTTAGCATATTTTTAAAATCTTAAATGCAAGCTACAGGAGTTTGCATTCAAATCACAAGTAATAATGCAACATCCAAATGTAATTCTTACTGATGTTATCATTTAACAGTCAAGTTAAGCTATCATAGAATCATAGAATGTTCCAGCACAGAAGGCCACCATTCAGCCCAACATGCCTTTGCTGTCTTTGGTAGAGCTATCCAATTAGTCCCACTCCCTTGCTCTTTCCCCCCATAGCCCTGTACATTTTTTCCCTTCAAGTATTTAGCCAATTTTCTTTTGAATGTTACTGTTGAATCTGCTTCCACCACCCTTTCAGGCTTTCACCCTTTCAGATCACAACAACTTGCTGTGTAAAAAATACATAAGAATATAAGAAATAGGAGTAGGAGCTTCCTTACATTTCCTTATGTCACCTCTGGTTCTTTTCTCAATCATCTTAAATCTGTGTCCTCTGGTTATCAACCCTTCTGTCAGTGGAAACAGTTTCTCCCCATTTACTATCAAAACCCTTCATTATTTTGAACATCTCTATTAAATCTCTCCTTAACCTTCTCTGCTCCAAGGAGAACAATCCCAGCTTTTCTCGTCTCGCCACATAACTCAAGTTCCTTATCCCTGGTACCATTCTAGTAAATCTCCTCTGCATCTTCAAGGCCTTGACATCCTTCCTGAAGTGTGATGACCAGAATTGGACACAGTACTCCAGCAGAGGTCTAACCAGTGATTTTATAAAAGGTTCAGTTCCTTGCTTTTATATTCTATGCCTCTATTTATAAAGCCAAGGATCCCGTATGCTTTTAAAAAATCATCCATAACTACAGCAAGGTAAAACACTTGCATGTAAGTCGACATGCAAAGTCACCACCAGTACATGAATTTATTAATCATTCAGAGCACTTTTAGAATCTATTCCTTTTTTCCCCCAAACGTGTACAATTACAAAAACACCATTGAGGAAATTGAGATTAACGTATAGGAACTGAAGAATTTAGATTCACATTTAAGTAGCTTGTCAGAGATGGAATTGCTGTGAATCTCATTTTAGGTATTGTCAGAGCTCCACCTAGAGGACTACTCATGTAATGCAACTACTGATGTATTACTAAAAAGATCACGTGGCAAGGTCACATGACAGTCTTGTTAAGGATCTATGTTGTAGTGTGTGCTTGTAAGTGGTGTCTCTGTAAAAATATCACAGATGGCAACAAGGATGGGATTTTTGGATTCCCTAGCTGAAATTTGTGTTGGTGGATAATTCTGCCAACCGACAGAAACCTTGAGGTTCTTCGTTCTGCAGAACAGCTAAAAATCCAAGGTAAATTTTAAGTACACTTGGCTGAACTGTCGACATTGCCAGAGTCCAGATGGCCTTGCCTATGGGAATAATAGGGTGCTTGGGTGAGTTCCATCGCCACACTTTCGGAGCATATGTGGAGTGGCTAGAAATGTTTTTCACTGAATAGTATCGAAGTCCCCGATGAAAACCGTAACCAGATGGTTTTATTAAGGAAACGGGCTATTTTTTTTTAATAAACTGAAGCAGGTCCAGACGTGTATGAAATCCTGAAAAATGTGCTTGTTCCCATCAAGCCAAAGGACACGCCACTGACAGATTCAGCACTACAGTTCTGAGCCCCTGGAAATTGCTGAAATTTATTTCGGAACACAAAATCAATTACATGACGACAGCATCAGAGAATACATTGTAGCTCTAAAGAAGCTATCCAGTCACTGTCATTTCAGAAACTTTCAGGACCGAGTATTGCGTGACCTCTTTGTATGTGGGTTGAAAAATGAAGCAATCAGAAGGAAGTTGTTGACAACCCCTAACTTGACTTTTTATTTAGCTTGTCAGACAGCAATATCGATGGATATAGCCGACCAATACTTAGAGAATTTTGTGCCATTTCTAATCATCAGACAACCGAGGTGAATCGCCTGCAGGTTAAACGTCAAAAAGACAGTTGGACTCCAAGGCCTCAGCAACTGGCTACGGTAACAGTGAAATGAAATCATGCTATCTGAGCCTGGGACAACACCTCACTCAAAGCTGTCCATATGTAAAGGCAGAGTGTTTCTGCTGCAGGAAAACTGGGCATCTTGCAAAGGTGTGCAGACTGTAGAGTAAACCAACTTTCAATGCTGGAGGTAGAAATCGCCAGACATACATAGCATTGGAGAGAAGCAAGTCAAGGAGGTTCTGAAGATACACGTCATCAGGAGCATGAGCACAGCGATTTGCGAAGTATTGTCATCCAAATAGACGTTGCAGGAACCAGGATACCCATGGAAATCGATACTGGTTCATCCATGAGCATAGTACCGGAATCACTATGTCGACAAGTATCATGATTTTCGACTGGAGAAATCAAAGATAGAGCTGCGAGGCTACTTAGGAGAACAAATCCCTATTCTAGAAAGTATCACCATACTGGTGAAATACGAGGATCAGTTTCAGAGCTTGCCTCTCATAGTAGTGGTAGGAGACAAGCCTGCTTTGATAGGTAGAAATTGATTGGGATCACTGAAGCTGGATTAGAATGAGATTTTTCATGAGGAGACAAAACTAGCATCAAAATAGTATCCGAAGGTGTTGTGAAAAAGACAGTCCGATCCAAGACTTCAAGGAGAGTGTCAGAGTACAGAAGGATGCAAGGCCAGTTTACTGCAAGCCACGTCCCGTACCATATGCACAGAAGGAGAAAGTTGAGCAAGAACTTAAAAGGCTAGAAACTGAAAACATTGGCCCAGAAATTCCTCTCGAGGTGTTCCCGTGGGCAATTGCCTCCTCGCCGGAGAATTTTTACGAATCTACCTGGTGGTCTAGGAGGCGCCCTGGATTCCGGTGGGGAGGCCTTCTTTTCCCGCGCTGCGAAGCACGCTCCCGACCGGAGGGTTCCCACGTCGAAGGTGCAATCACGTGCGACTGCTCAGCCAGCCAATCAGCTAAGTATTTCACAGGTTCCCATTAATAGCACTGAAACTCTCGCATCTACAAGTTCTCAGTGATATTAATGGGAACAAAAGCAATCACACAAAATAACAGACCACACATTTAACATTAATTGGAATTAAAGTTATGTCTTTTAAAAATAAAATATTTTCCCGATTTAAAAAAAAGTTTTTTTAATTATGGTTAAAATTAAACTTACCGTAGTGGAGAGGGTTTTTAAACAGTAAAGTGTTTATAATTTAATTTTATTGTGTTTTTGTATGTTTTAAAGCACTTGCACCTGTAAAAGTAGGCTATGCGCCTGCTTTTATCAGGCGCAAGATTTTTGAGGACATTTGCTGGGCAAGATATGCGTAATTCCCGCAATCTTGCCCAAGAAATATCCCCGCTCCAGAGATCTGTCTGGCTTTTCCGATGCCTTCCCTGGTTCGTAGAAACTTCGTACGGGCCCGGGATGTCAGAATTTCTACCCCAATATCTAAGGTAGATCTAAGTAACTGGGCTACACCCATTGTTGTTGTATCAAAGTCAGATGGTAAGGCAAGGTTGCATGGTAATTATAAAGTAACTGTAAACCAAGTTGGAGAGGGTAATCTACCCAATACATTGCCAAATGTAGAAGATTTGTTCACAACACTGGCAGGTGGCCAGATCTTCGCAAAATTAGATCTAACTTGAGCTAGAGTTAGATGAGGAGTCCAAGTCATGCTTGACTGTAAATACTCATCTAGGCCTATATCAGTTTAATAGACTACCATTTGGAGAGTCTTCTGCCCCCGCCATATTCTAAGGGGTGATGAACCAGATTCTGCAAGGCAGAATGGATAGAGAAGCATACAGAGTACAAGTGACTGGTCACAAGTGAGTTATTTCAAAATTCAGTGGAGTACTTGGGGCAGAGTAGACAAAGATGGTTTACATCCAACCAAGGAAAAGCTGATTCCGAAGCAGAAAACAAGTAAAACACTAGACAATTTGCAAAGATTGTTTTCTTCATATGGCCTATCTGAAGAAATTTTGTTAAGAATTTGCACAGTTCACAAGTGGAAACATACCAAAGTTTCACCATACCACCCTGCTTCAAATGGTGCAGCAAAACGCACAGTACAAATTGTAAAACGTGCCCTCATCAAGCAAATGTTGGATCCAAATCCGAGGAAACGACAGTTGTTGTTGGACCACAAATTGGCAAATTTTCTGGTTACTTATTGGAATACTCCTCATCCAACTACTGGTAGAACACCAGAGTTGTTTCTCAAACGACAGCCATGAACCAGATTCTTCTTGTTAAAGCCAAACTTGGCAGTCAGCAGAAGAGAACAAAATCAAGAGAGTCACGATAGAAGTAGAGCAAAAGAGAGAAGTGCGAAATTGAATCAGAAGGTTGGAGTGAAGAATCATCACCATAAATGGTTAAAGTGGTTACCAGGAAGAGTAGTGAAGATATGTGGCCCTCACACATATTTGTTCAAGAGGTTTGATCATGCAAAGGTTAGGTTTGTTCATATTTTACCTACTGATGTGGAACGAGTGAAAGTTGGAATGATTCAATTATTTCTGATGAGTCAGATTGTTACAAGTAGAGTACCAGTAGAAAATCCTACATCAGATATACTAGAAACAAGTCCAAGAGAAAGTCAGAATTTAAGTCTGAGTCCAAGTCAGGCAGACAAACAGTCTGAAGTTGTAGAGACTCCAAATGTAGATCAAGGTCAGCCCTTGGAGAAAAACTCTCCTCAGGCACAGCCTAGAATGAGTCTAAGTTCTACAACAAGATCGGAACGTTCTGTTCAAGAATGATGGCATCCTCTTTGAAACAGAAAACCAGTGATTAAGTTTGATTTGTAACATATCTTGTGTATACCATGCAAGTTATGTATCAATGATTATTTTGTTATGATTACTTCAATAAGGAGGGAGAAGTGACCGAGCTCCGCCTAGTGGACTACTGATGTAATGCAACTATTGATGTATTAATAAAAGGTCATGTGGCAAGGTCACGTGACAGTCTTAAGGATCCATCTTGTCGTGTGTTTGTAAGTGGTGTCTCTAAATAGATCACAGGTATATCTATATACTTTTAAAATGGCAATTGGTCACAACATTCGAATGGTATTTCACCTCTCGGTAACATTACTTGACTTAAGTATAGTGGGGCTCAACTAACATTACGCGACAGCTTCACTGTACTGACCCAACAGAATGTTGCATCCTCTCCAATTGCCTACCAAACTGTTCCTCCTACTATTTCCACCATACTATAGATAAAAGTCAGCTTCCAAAATTGTACTTTCTGCTGTTATAACCATTGATACCCATACAGAATTTCCCAAGGTACTGTTTATGCACGATAATCATTTGCTACTACTGACATTTTACTTGAAGAGTCCAGCAGAAAACCAATATTCTCCACCAGGCAATGCTCTCCCACCAATGCTGAAGGCAGCAAAAACAGTAACAGTCACGTTAAACATTCACTTTCATGGCCCTGCACTGTCCTAAACAATCACTGCAAAACTTCTTGGGTCTTCCTAAAAAGTGTTCTTTTTGTAAGAAGCCAACCATGATTCTTATTGACCTGCTAGTGTTGTCAAAGTAACTTCTCTAGCTGCCTTACATTGTTGTACTGGTCTGGCACTATCTTCTCCTTTCTCCCTTCCCGTCCCTCCAGCTAGTACTGGAAAAGTATTGATTCCCTTCCCCTCCGCCACCCCCCTATTTTACCATCCTCATGAGGCTTACACAGACAGCCCAGTGCTACCTTTCCCCAGAGGTTCCTTCATCTTCCCCTGGTCATTTTCTCATTGAGCTCGTTTCCTCAGCAATGCTCTTGTACTCTCTAGCTCGTTGAGCACAATCACCTTTTGGGGCAAGTCTATGCTTCAGCACTTTCCACCTGTTTAATCTTGATCCTTGAAAATTTGGGGTCTGCTTCCTTTCTCACTTTCTCTCACAGCCAGAAGGACAACATTACAAAAACAATTGCAAAAGTGAGGGCAGAGGAAGCAATGTGTTAAAATAAAAAAGACCAGCAATAAAGACAGGGCGACATTTTAGTAACCACGTGTGTGTGTGTGGGGGGGTACGTGGAGGGAGAAGAGCGTAACATTGTGTATCTGCAGTTACAAGGTGTTAGAAGGGCACACAAGGGTAACAGAAGATATGCCAGGTGACAGGAAAAGGGTGATACTAAACAAGCAGGCGAGGATGTTAAATCACCAGTGGACCACAGGATCATGCTGTCAAGCAATACTTTACCAATCTGGATGAGAGCAATAGGTAATGCTAGGCACCAGTGAACATCAGGGAGGAAAAAGGTGATATTCATAGGGGAAAACCAATGGGGGCCAAGGTTAACTCCCTTGCTGGCCCTGCTCCAACACAATCCCATTCCAAATAAACTAACTACCTCCCCCAGAATCACTTCAACCCAACTCACAGCAACAAAAAATTAATATGGATTTAGAAATATTTCCACCTAGCATCAGCTACAATTTTTTTTCAAATTCACTCCAAGTGCATGTCCTGTACAGCCAGTTAATTTAATAATATAGGTGCAGCGTCGAGAATCCGGAATCCTCGGGACAGAGGCTGTTCCGGATTCCGGGCTTTCGATCGTCTTTCTGACATCACAAAATCACGAATCTGGAAACACCCAAGCCCAGGTTCAGGTATTTCCAGATTGCAGAAAGTCACTAAGGGGGGGGCGGGGATCCCTGCCGAGGAGCTGTTCAGGCTCGCTGGCCCCGATGAGGTTTGTCGGGCGAGGCCCCACCGCGAAGGTGGTGTTCGGACGGGCTGGCGAGGAGGCCCTGAGGTAAGGGCAGCGGCGGTGAGTGGGGAGAGGCGAGGCGAGGCGAGGCAAGGGCAGCAGCAGCAAGTGAGGCAAGGCAAGGGGCGGTAAAGCGAGGCCCGAGGTCGTGCAGCGGTGGGACACTGAGGTCGGCAGGGTCCGGATTCCGGAACATTTTACGGATTCCGAACGATCCTGCCACTGATCGGTCTGGAGTCCAGAACTCTGGATTTTCAACGCTGCACTTGTACTCGCTCCTTCTTTCATCAATACATTTTAAAGCAGCCATTTTCTATTTGTTCCTTTTATATATTTCCTTCATAAATATTAATGCATTACTTTGTGATTACATCTTCAGTCCTTCAATAAATTTTAGGGCAATCATATTTTTTATTTAATTTATAAAAATGTGACAATTGTGTTGAAATAAAACTGGTTATTTAGCAATAGTGTCTGCACATGTTCATCAAATTACCATTATTTAAATTTTTATTTTCAACACACTGTTCCTATTTAATTTATAGAATTTGGCAGAAGCCTCATTACACCATTTCTAATTAGTCAATTACCTTTCAAGGATTTTCCAGTTCCCCCAACTTTCCATCAGGAACACAAGAAAGCTGCTGGTTTTCTATTATTTATGATGTGGACTGTTCAGCGAGTTTACTTAAAGCGGTTTCCATTTACCAGAATGCAAGTGTTGCTGTTGAAATAGGCATCGATTGAATGATCTCTCTTCACTCCTTACCTCCTCCTCCTCCCCCCATTTCTTCTACACAAAGAAAATATTTATGGGGAACAATGACACTGAAAAAAGTTAGGAGCCATTAGGATTTTAATAAAAATTGTAGCTTAGATATTTAGAGTAATTTATTTTGATGAGAACTGACAGCAGTGTTTATAAAGTGTGTACTATGCAACAAAACGGCTCAATAATTTTAAATATATTTTCTACCTCAGTTTATACTTTTTCTAAATGTGTGGGTACTATTCCAAGAACACTGGCCACCTTCTGGTACTTCACACAGGTTGCTATGTTTCATGCATGAGCAAGCTGTTCCGACAGCAAAAGACATTACAGATAAGCCTTGATCCTATCCTCGTCCAACACCCATGCACATGCATTTTCCAGTATAGATTCTTGGATAACTGTTGATTTCTTTTCTTTCACCCAAAGTGCTGAGAATAATTTTAACATTTGCTAGCAGCCCAGCTTGGATCAGCTCTACTCAGCACAAATGGGAAAAGCACTCAGGAAAGAAAAAAATACAAATGGGTAAATTAAAGAAAAAGTTTTACTATACTGAAGTTAAAAATGAGTTTTTTGTCATCATGATACTAGTGACAAGTAATTGAAAATGCAGCAATCTGAGAAACAAGCTTTTTGATAAATCAAGTGATGAATGAGTGTCCTGATCAATCCTTGCAAGAAACCAAAAAGGTTCATACTGAATCTATCAGATTTGAAAGCATCACTGCATAGCTTAGTGAAGGTGAACGTATGTTGGTGCACTGCAGTCAACAGATCCAAGATACGAGAATCACAGCACCAAGAAATAAGCATGAAATAGATGAGACTGCAAGCTGATGAGAGTTGGATATGGGAAAGCATTTGCTTGTAATTACAACGAGGAACTGAAGAGGCAAATTAAGGAATCCCTACAAGAAAGCACTGTGAAAAAATTCCCATGGTAGTGGTGAAATACACTGCAGTCAGATCATTAGAAAAAGCAAACACTGCAGCAAATCATGCAAAAAGGGCACTCTCTTTAAAAATAATAGAATTGCTGAACGGAAGATGAGTGCGCACAGGGGCGAGGGGAGCAAGAACAAAGAAGACACATCATGGTGTGAATCTTGATTTCCATTTTAAATGAAAGACAAATTTTAACCAACTGCAGAACTTTTTCAGCTGCACAGCACATGGCAAATAGTGAAATTATATAGAAGTGTGATCAAATGACTTTCTGAATGAATCCACGCTCCCAAAGAAATAAGCACAGGGGAAACAAAGTATATCGCATCTGTCCAGCAAAATGGTAATCCATACATAAACTCTACAGATGCAAATAAAAGTGGCAAATTAAACCCACCTCAAAGCTATAACAGTTTATTTTCTCAAGCACTATTTGATGCAATAATTAAGTAATCACTATAAGATTGCAGGTTTGTTCATTAAGTTCCTCTGTTGCCATTGAATAAAATCAGCAATTTTGCGAAGCCAATTAAAATATTGCTTAATTTCCAGGACTCAAATTAATCCATTACACATAAAACAGCTGGCCTGCAACAGAATTAATGTCATGGGTTGTAAAAAGACTCCCACAATTTATGCAGTCCATAGCCTATCCCCTGCCAATACACAATGACCTTTAACATTTGAAGCCAAGCTTTCCCAAACTCATTTTGAACTTTGTTTTTGTTAAATACGTAAACATTACCAATGTGTAAGACTTGCCATCAGAGGGTGCACCTGTGGGAGACCCAAGGGTCACCTACACACCCTGGGCAAGCAGGTATAAAAGGCAGTCTACCTTGCTGCCCTCCTCACTCTGAAGTTACAATAAAGAGAGCAAGGTCACAACAGTTTGAGCTTAAGATGTATAGTCTTGAGTTATTCTAAACGTAATAGTTTTTACACAGTTTGTATTCCCATCAAGTTTTGCCTTTGGTTAGGATTGTCCTTGGTTACAACAGAATTTTGAGTTTTCCCACTTCATCTAAAGTCAAACAAAAAAGGTCAGTGATGCAAAACATGTTTAAAACAATGTTTTACAAAGATGCATAGAACCAAGTTTTCAAAACTGCATGTATGTTATTTTTTTCTTTGCAGATATTTTTTCCTAAACATGCGCTCCCAATGAAGTAATGCAGCAGTTATGTTCATGTGTTAACAGTCAAGAAAGACAACTAGAGAAGCTATCATTGACTTGTTCTTCAGGTACATCCCAAAACAGACAACCAATAATGTAAGGGAGTGTTTTTACAAAAAAGTGTCTTCATTGAAACAACCTGGGTACAATAGCCTAGGGCAGGAGCATCAAACACATGGTGCAATATAATTTAACCTGGCCCAGTGTCCTGCGCTTAATTGTTGCCACGTGTCCCGAAATGGGACACGAATCTCCCGGGCTGAGAGAAGAGGCTTTTAAACTTTGCGCCATAGCAGTGCCCACCTTGCTCTGTGACAGTCGATGTTTGTACTATGGAGGTAGAAGGAGCACTTCTCACTCCACCACACCACTCCACAGAAGAGGAAGTAAAAAAAATTCATTTCTTGTGGCCTCCAGCAGTCACTTTAAGGACCACTGTAGAACTGGAAACAAATAAATCAGGGATTGCACTGCACATGCTCCACCGAATTTTGCACCCATTTAACAGAAGGTTCCTAAAACAGACGCAGAATCCTTTTTTGCGTATTTAAATTGATCCAGTGCCAATTTGAGGTGACTGTCAGAGATGCCTAAAAACAGTGAGGCCTAAAAGGACAGTGGACATGCAGCCAGAAACTTTTATACATTGAAGCAATTTTATATCCCAAAAACAAGTAAAACATACCAATTTCTATCAGAGTATCCATATAATTATTACTGAATGTGGACTATGCCAAGTGCCAGGAAGTTGGATCAGGCTCACCACATAAATGGAGTTTGACACCAGTGGCCTAGTCGTTATGGTATTCGACTAGCAATCACAAGGTCAAGAATTCAAATCCCCCCATGGCTAGTTCTGAAACTGAATTCAATAAATCTGGTAATTTATGAGTAAGCACCTGAAAAATAACCATTGAAGCTTCCTGATTTTCATAAAAACACGAGTTCACTAATGTCCTACAGGGAAGGAAGCTTGCCATCCCTGCCCAGTCTGACCCAGATGTGACTGGTTCCACATCATGTGGCTGATCTTAATACCTTCTGAAATGGCTTAATTGTTACTATGGCAATCTCAGCCCAGTCAGACAAGCAACATGGCTATACTCAGAATGATACCCATGAGTCAACATCAATTCAGTCTTCAACATCAAATCTGGACTCCCATCTCAATTTCAGGTCACAATAAAGAACCCTTCTGATGATCACCACCTGCCATCTCCAAGTTGAAGATCACTTAGATAAAGCTGTGAGGGAAGCAAAGCCCAGAGTGGGGTTCTTTCCATGTTCTGAGTGGTTCAGCAGTACCTCCACTACACGTAGCCAAGTCCTGAAGGACCGAGGTCACCTCGTAACCCCTCAATGACTGTTGGGTGCAGTGACAACACACAAAAGCTCCATCTTGTGTAGAAAGCCCACCACACTTTTTCATCCATCTGTAGTTGCCCTAATGCTATCATTTCCAGTAATTTAAATTATTTAGTTTCCATTTTCCCTTGCTAATTTTTTTCTTCTATTTTCAAAAGGCAGAAATTCCTTGCTGGAATATGCTTCCTGAGGCACCAGATGTCTTCCAGTTCCAGACAAGTGACCATAATATGCAAGCTGCAACACTGATTATCAGCAGACTATCACAGATGAACCTGATTCAGTCTCCCATCATACATGCACACATCCATTCTGGATAAGGACCAGCAGCAGAAACCTTGACTAATTTTTCACCCAGGGCACCAGACAATCCAATCAACCCTGCCACAGTTCCAGCTGAAAACATGCTAACTCAGGATTGACAACATTGAAAGATGGGTCATTCTGATCTGTACAGTTCAGATATATACTGGCAACACTACTTAATAATCTGTTTTATAAAAATAAAAATTACAAACTGATTAGGGGGAATCCAAGTTACATTGTGTCTATTTGCATTAATATAATAAAATGCCACCAAATTAATACAAGATAGTCGCAAACAATGCTATTTTCTGTTGTCACTTTTTCAATTAAAGTCTGCAAGAGTTACCAATTTATAAATTCTCACTTTTCTACTGTCTCCTCCTTTCTGTTCCGAGGACAGATTTCTGTCGTCTTTAGCTAAGACCTACACTAAGGGATTCAAAAATGGTATCCACCACTCAGGCAAGATGTAAAATATACAAAAGAATGTTTATCTTTTATGTACAAGCTTGTAGTGTGCAGTACACTTAAATATGTTAATGCTCAAGGGGTTTCACTGGCCAAACTGAAGCTACAAGTGCTGTATATAAAATAGTTAAATACAGAGTCCTGCCTTATCTTATTAGAAATTCAAGATACTGGAAACTGCAATCCATTACATAACATAATAGGAAGAATGGGCCACCTGGCCCCCTCAAGCCTGCTCCGCCATTTATTATCATGGCTGATCTGATCATGGACTCAGCTCCACTTCCCTGCCCGCTCCCCATAACCCTTTATTCCCTTATCGCTCAAAAACCTGTCCATCTCAGCGTTAAATATATTCAATGACCCAGCCTCCACAGCTCTATGCAGCAGAGAATTCCATAGATTTACAATCCTCCGAAGAAATTCCTCATCTCAGTTTTAAATGGGCGGTCCCCTTATTCTGAAACTCTGCCTCCTAGTTTTAGTTTGCCTTATGAGTGGAAATATCCTCTCTGCATCCACCTGGTCGAGCCCCCTCATTACATAGAAACATCGAAACATAGAAAATAGGTGCAGGAGTAGGCCATTCGGCCCTTCTAGCCTGCACCGCCATTCAATGAGTTAATGGCTGAACATGCAACTTCAGTACCCCATTCCTGCTTTCTCACCATACCCCTTGATTCCCCTAGTAGCAAGGACTTCATCTAACTCCTTTTTGAATATATTTAGTGAATTGGCCTCAACAACTTTCTGTGGTAGAGAATGCCACAGGTTCACCATTCTCTGGGTGAAGAAGTTTCTCCTCATCTCGGTCCTAAATGGCTTACCCCTTATCCTTAGACTGTGACCCCTGGTTCTGGACTTCCCCAACATTGGGAACATTCTTCCTGCATCTAACTCATTATCTTGTATGTTTCAATAAGATCACCCCTCATTCTTCTGAACTCCAATATGCATAGGCCCAACCTATCTTCATAAGTCAACCCCCTCATCTCTGGAATCAACCTAGTGAAGCTTCTCTGAACAACCTCCAATGCAAGTATATCCTTCCTTAAATACAGCAACCAAAATTGTACTGACCAGTGCCCAAAGAATAAAACTTCAGGTGGCTTGTCTATTTCTCAATTACTGAAATATAGGCACAAATTCCTTTACATAGGAGCATAGTACACAAGACTTCAAGGCTAATGTGAGCCTAAAGAGCATCAGAAGTTTGTCAATTGTTCCAAATTCTCTGGAAAATGCAGCAATTCAATTTAATGAACTCAGTGAAATTTAACATTGAAGGACAAGCTTGTACAGTGTCAACCATTGTGCAGTGAGCAAAGAATCAGTTATGTCACCCTATTGGAACACTATCCAGTAACTATTACGAACTGCATTTTCTAAATTCAAAACTGTGGTTTTTAAGTAAGTTTGTCAATGGGCCCCCAAAAATGGTGTCAGTGTAATATCACTTCCTAACATTGGAAGTTGCACCATAACCACCAAAAAATATACAACACAATCATTCTGGCACTGAAATGTTAAAAATGTGTTAATAGGTTATACAGAATGCTTGAAAACAAAATTACTCAGCAAATTTCCACAAACCAATGAAGATCTGATCCTAAATGTCAGCAAACAGAATTGCACTGACTTACGACATTCCTTCGTGCACAATGCAGAAGGCAGTTTACATTTTCATAAGTTTTTTTTAAAATTAGCAACCAACATAGTTAACAATTTTATAAACTGAGCATCGGACTCAGATGTTGTGATGCTTATAATACATGTAAATATTTGGGCACCCTACCAAACAATAGATTAGCACTGGCACTTGCATTGTAATCAGATTAAGTTTGCTTCACTAAATACCTGGACAGTATAATGTATGTAAAGGATAAAAAGTAGACAATATATTACAATGCATCTTATTCATTTACAGAATAAAGCACATGCAAAAATCAGGAACGATGATGCTCAAGACTTGTATAACCTTTTCACTTGGAAAATGGAGTCAGGATTCCACTCGTTAAAAGTAAATGTACACATATCCAATAAGTTGCATTTTAGCACAAGTCACATAGGTGAACGCAAGTCTTTTTAAAAAATTAAGTGATTAGTTTTATTGCAGAACGTATGAAATAAAGAAAAGTTATTTTGTTCCCATTATTTTCAATCTTTTTTTTTGCATTCAAGTGACTGGATTCATTTCAACAATATCTAAGGATATGGTCACCTGTTTTATTAAACAGAAATGGACGCATAAACAATGATTGATGCAATGCTCAAGAATACAGGGTGTAATTGGGATTATGGAGACATGGCTCCAGGGTGACCAAGGTTGGGAACTCAACATCCAGAGGTATTCAATATTCAGGAAGGATAGAAAGGAAAAGGAGGTGGGGTAGCATTGCTGGGTAAAGAGATTAAATGCAATATTAAGGAAGGATATCAGCTTGGAATATGTGGAATCTATATGGGTAGAGCTGCGGAACACCAAAGGGCAGAAAACGCTCGTGGAAGTTGTGTACAGACCACCAAGCAGTAGTAGTGAGGTTGGCGATGGCATCAAACGGGAAATTAGGGATGCGTGCAAGATACAGCAGTTATCATGGGTGACTTTAATCTACATATAGATTGGGCTAACCAAACTGGTAGCAATACCTTGGAGGAGGATTTCCTGGAGTGTATTAGGGATGGTTTTCTAGACCAATATGTCCAAGGAATCAACTAGAGAGCTGGCCATCCTAGACTGGGAGAGGATTAATTAGCAATCTTGTTGTGCGAGGCCCCTTGGGGAAGAGTGCCCATAATATGGTAGAATTCTTTAAGATGGAGAGTGACACAGTTAATTCAGAGACTATGGTCCTGAACTTAAAGGTAACTTCGATGGTATGAGACATGAATTAGCTAGGATAGACTGGCGACTGATATTTAAAAGGGTTGACGGTGGATAGGCAATGGCAGACATTTAAAGATCACATGGATGAACTTCAACAATTGCACATCCCTATCTGGCGTAAAAATAAAACGGGGAAGGTGCTCAACCATGGCTAACAAGGGAAATTAGGGATAGTGTTAAATCCAAGGAAGAGGCATATAAATTGTCCAGAAAAAGCAGCAAACCTGAGGAGCGAGAGAAATTTAGAATTTAGCAGAGGACAAAAGGTTTAATTAGGAGGGGGAAAATAGAGTAAGAGTGTAAGCTTGCAGGGAACATAAAAACTGACTGCAAAAGCTTCTAAAGATATGTGAAGAGAAAATTATTAGCGGAGACAAATGTAGGTCCTTTGCAGTCAGAATCAGGTGAATTTATAATGGGGAACAAAGAAATGGCAGACCAATTGAACAAATACTTTGGTTCTGTCTTCACGAAGGAAGACACAAATAACCTTCCGGAAGTACTAGGGAACTGAGGGTCTAGCAAGAAGGAGGAACTGAAGGAAATCCTTGTAAGTCAGGAAATTGTGTTAGGGAAATTGATGGGATTGGAGGCCGATAAATCCCCAGGGCCTGATATCTGCATCTCAGAGTACTTAAGGAAGTGGCCCTAGAAATAGTTGGATGCATTGGTGGTCATTTTCCAACATTCTATAGACTCTGGATTAGTTCCTATGGATTGGAGGGTAGCTAATGTAACCCCACTTTTTTTTTTAAAAAGGGAGGGAAAGAAAAAACAGGGAATTATAGACCAGTTAGCCTCACATCAGTAGTGGGGAAAATGTTGGAATCAATTATTAAAGATGTAATAGCAGCACATTTGGAAAGTCTGCATGAATTTATGAAAGGGAAATTATGCTTGACAAATCTTCTAGAATTGAGAGGATGTAACTAGTAGAGTGGACAAGGGAGAAACATAGAAAATAGGTGCAGGAGTAGGCCATTTGGCCCTTCGAGCCTGCACCACCATTCAATAAGATCATGGCTGATCTTAGTATCCCTTTCCTGCTTTCTCGCCATACACCTTGATCCCTTTAGTCGTAAGGGCCATATCTAACTCCCTCTTAAATATACCCAATGAACTGGCATCAACAACTCTCTGCGATAGGGAATTCCACAGGTTAACTACTCAGTGAAGAAGTTTCTCCTCATCTCAGTCCTAAATGGCCTACCCCTTATCCTAAGACTGTGTCCCCTGGTTGTGGACTTCCCCAACATCGGGAACATTCTTCCCGCATCGAACCTGTCCAGTCCTGTCAGAATCATAAGTTTCTATGAGATACCCTCTCATCCTTCTAAACTTCAGTGTATAAAGGCCCAGTTGATCCAGTCTCTCCTCATAGGTCAGTCTCACCATCCCAGGAATCAGTCTGGTGAACCTTCGCTGCACTCCCTCAATAGCAAAAACGTCCTCCCTCAGATTAGGTGACCAAAACTGAACACAATATTCCAGGTGAGACCTCACCAAGGCCCTGTACAACTGCAGTAAGACCTCCCTGCTCCTAGACTCAAGTCCCCTAGCTATGAAGGCCAACATACCATTTGCCTTCTTCAACTGCTGTACCTGCATGCCAACTTTTAATGACTGATGGATCATGACACCCAGGTCTCGTTGCACCTCCCCCTTTCCTAATCAGATAATATTCTGTTTTCGTGTTTTTGCCACTAAAGTGGATAACCTCACATTTAACCAGGTTCAGTGCTTGGACCCCAGCTATTTACAATATACATTAATGATTTAGACGAAGGAATTGAATGTAATATCTCCAAGTTTGCAGATGACACTAAGCTGGGTGGCAGTGTGAGCAGTGAGGAGGATGCTAAGAGGCTGCAGAGTGACTTGGACAGGTTAGATGAGTGGGCAAATACATGGCAGATGCAGTATAATGTGGATAAATGTGAGGTTATCCATTTTGGGGGCAAAAACACGAAGGCAGATTATCTGAATGGTGACAGATTAGGAAAAGGGGAGGTGCAACGAGACCTGGGTGTCATGGTACAGCAGGCAGTGAAGGCAGCAAATGGCATGTTGGCCTTCATAGCGACAGGATTTGAGTATAGGAGCAGGGAGGTCTTACTGCAGTTGTACAGGGCCTTGGTGAGGCCACACCTTGAATATTATGTTCAGTTTTGGTCTCCGAATCTGAGGAAGGACATTCTTGCTATTGAGGGAGTGCAGCAAAGGTTCACCAGACTGATTCCAGGGATGGCAGGACTGACATAAGACTGGATTGACTAGGCTTATATTCACTAGAATTTAGATGAGAGGGGATCCCATAGAAATATAAAATTGACAGGATTGGAGAGGTTAGATACAGGAAGAATGTTCCCGATGTTGGGGAAGTCCAGAGCCAGGGGTCGCAGTCTAAGGATAAGGGGTAAGCCATTTGGGACCGAGATGAGCAGAAACTTCTTCACTCAGAATGGTGAACCTGTGGAATTCTCTACCACAGAAAGTTGTTGAGGCCAGTACGTTAGATATATTCAAAAGGAAGTTAGATGTGGCCCTTACGGCTAAAGGGGTCAAGGGGTATGGAGAGAAAGCAGGAAAGGGGTTCTGAGGTGAATGATCAGCCATGATCTTATTGAATGGTGGTGCAGGCTGGAAGGGCCGAATGGCCTACTCCTGTACCTATTTTCTATGTTTCTACGTCCAAAATTAGTTAACCTTCAGTTTTCATTTGAAGAGCATTTTACACCTCAGTCTTCTGTATTCCACACAGTTCAAACTACTTGGACCCTCACTTATCAACAATGGACTGGAGTTTACCAGCAGCATTGCTCCAAAAGTGGTAATGTTAAACAGATTATTACTTATTTGTCTGATCATTCTCCTTGCCTTTTGATCAAACAGGGAACCACTGTTGGAGCAAAGATTTTCAAACTTTACTTTGGTGGATCCCCTGAAAATATTGACACTCAACCAGGAAGCGCATGATCGAACTTCGAAAAAAAGACATGCACTAGTAAATATGGGCCCAAGTTTCGAGCCGCGCCTAGAACGGCGCAGTCCCGACCTGGACGCCCGTTTTTTGCGCCTAAAAAAACCCTCCGTATTCACCTCCCTGCAGGTCCTCTGGCCCTCGGCGCAGCGCAGCAGGAGCTGTAGGGGGCAGAGCCAGGTCCCTGCGTTGAAAACAGAGCACTACAGTGGGCGCGCAAGTGAAGTAGCTCCAGGCGCCCGACACTGTGGGAGGGGCCAAAGCTCGCAGCCCCTAGCCCTGGCCGAATGGCCTCACTGGGGCTGCGTGAATAAAGCTCCTCCCACGGCCAGCTCCTGCTGCCTCCCGACCCGACTCGACTCCCGCTTCCCGCCTCCGGACCGGACCCGACTCCCACTTCCCCCCGCCCCCGGGTTGGACCCAACCAGACTCCCGGTCCCCCCCCGCCCCCGGACTGGACCCGAACTGACCTCCCTCTCCCCCTCTCCGACCCGAACCGACCTCCCTCCCACCAGCCCCCCGACCCAACGCCACCTACCTGTAAATCTGGTGCTGGGGACGGGCCCTGCCCGAAGTCTCGGGCCCGGCCCGTTCAGCCTCCCTCCCCCTTCTCCTTTCTCTCCCCCCCCCCCCCCCCACACTCAATCTCCTTCCTTCTCCCCCCCCCCCACCTCAATCTCCTTTTCCCCCCCCTTCTCCCCTCCTCCCCGAAACACAGACACTGACAGACAGACAATGAGAGACACACATAGACAGAGAGATAGAGACACTGACAGAGACACACTTGGGGGGGCACGCTGCTGGAGGGCTCCCGGTGCTGCAGTCGGTAAGTAGAAAATGTTTTATTTATTGATTTTTTTTGATTGATTTATTGGTTGATTTATTGATGTATTTATCATTTATTATTGATGACGGCTCTTTATTTGTAAAACTGAAGTGTTTAATGTTTGTAAACTTCCCTTTAAACTCCCCTCCCCCCCACTCCATACACCTAATTTCTAAGTGCAGGCAAGGTTTTTCTGAGCGTACAAAAATCTTCACTTACTCCATTCTAAGTTAGTTTGGAGTAAGTTTTCACTGCCTAAACTTTCAAAACAGGCGTCAGTGGCTGGACACGCCCCCTTTTGAAAAAAAAATCTGTTCCAAACTGAAACTGTTCTAACTGACTAGAACGGGAGCAAACTAAATGACGAGAATTCCGATTTCTAATATACTCCGTTCTACACCAGTTGCTCCTAAAAATCAGGAGCAAATCATGTGGAAACTTGGGGCCATAAAAACTGTATGATCATTGAAGACAATTTGTTGGTACACAGTAGAAATAATATGCTAATAAAGCAACAGAAAAAAAATGGAAAGAAAATTGAGACACTGCTCATGTCATCCAGCTGGTCCCAAATGAACAGCAATCTGATGACCTCAAAAGATCGCAGTTTGAAAACCTATTTGCTATAGCACGAGAAGGGAACCAAATCGGTCTAAAAACAACTGCGTCTAAGGTACAATGTATTCATAACAATTGTGCATCACTGTAACCAGTGAAGAAAGATCAGTAAGATGCTGCCCTTATTTTGGTCACTATAATGCGTTTGCAATTTAAATATCTACAATCATGCTTATAGTACATGACCCTCTCCCTCTCCCTCTCACTCTCCCTCCCCCCCCCCCCCAACAGCTGTATTTCAGTGCAGCCAAGGAGGTTAATTAAGCAGACTGTATTTTGCCAGCTTCTGATGAATGTGGCTGTGCTAACAGTTTTGTGGATAGAAATTATTTAATGTACAGGAGTTTAAAAAAAATCTCCCATGATGTTCACATATAAAAATTAGTTTTGTTCTGTGTTTTACAATTTGTGTATCCCCCTTTCTCAGTGATGAATGCATCAGTCTGTGTCCAACTTCTTATTTGTTGCAGGAACATAAATTCTGCACAAGAGGGGGTTGGATGGGCTCATTTGGATCAACTGGATGAGGCAAGGGAGGAACTTAGTATATTTAGCTGCTACCATCTTCTTGACAGTTCATAAGTGGATTACAATTAACAAGGTAGATTTTAAAAATTGTTTGGCACATACACACATACCAAATCAACAGTTTAAGCTGAAAGCCAGCTTTTCAATGTTATTTCAGCAAAAAATAAATGGGTTCCACCCCTGCACCCCACTAAAATTGAAGATCAAGATAAACCAGTCAGAAGTCACAACTGGAGGCTGACAAACAGATCATTTGGAGGACAGAAGAAAATTATTTGCATTTATACTGCATCGTCAAAAGTGGTCAGAATGCCCCAATGAATTTGTTGTTCTTTTGAAATGTAGTCACTTGTAATATAAGCAAATACAGCACCCAGTTTGCACACAGCAAGGTCCCACAATAGCAATGAGATAAATGATCAGGTAATGTGCTTTTGGTGGCGTTGGTTGAGGAGTAAATGTTAGCCAGTGCGTCGGTGAACTACCTGCTCTTCCCCAAATACTGCCAGAGAGTAATTTTAGTCTTTAAAGTCTGTTAAGGGCTTCAGTTTTATATCCCATCAGGAAAGATGGAAGACTGTTAACCATTTTTTCCTTCCATTGTTGCTGACAGAGAAGTTAGAGACAGAAGAGTTTTGAAAATAAATGATGGTTTCAGACAGTCACGGTGTTATGTATGTAAACCTGTAATTACTATCTCTAACCACCAGCGGGCTTATCCCCTGGGGTCCCAAGAGATTCCACAATCCCTTGGGAGCACCTGTATATAAGGAGGCCTCACAGGCTGGAGAGGCACTCAGATCTGCAATAAAGGACTATGGTCACTTTGAGCTTGCAGCATCTAGTCTGACTCTTTATTCAAGATGTAACACACGGTACTGGTGTTTTTATTTAGTATTTGTCATCAAAATAAGTTGTATGCAAAAAAAATTTTTAAAATGCAACTTTAAAAAACAATTCTCAACTTTCTAGTCATTTAAAAAAAGTTTATTTTGTTCAAAACTAAATGCATATGTTTTAATATGTCAGAAATCTCCTGGTGAGAATGCATTTACTCTCATTATTGAGCATTCTTGACACTACGTGGTACAATTGTCAGGGTTTGGAAATAGAGTGGAGTAGAAATGATTAATGCAAAAAAGTTACACAAATTTTCACTTTTACGCACACACACAGGAAACAAAACTGACTGGGAATGCTCAAATGGAAGGATGGCAAACATGTTCTGAACTACAAAATGATTTCTTCACACTGTCAAGAAGTAGACAAGCAATTGAGATGGCATCACAATTTAGAAGTAATGGAATCTCTGAAATATCAAATTTGTGATCAAATCAGCCAGCAAGAACCAGTCCTGTGCTAACAAAAACATGGACATGGATTTCACATGCTGGGAGACCACAAGGCAAGGGTAGAGAGCAGCAATACAGGTATAATGTGTCAAATCCAGCTGTCCAAAAACTGTAATGGTCAGAAAACGGGCCATTTTTGAGGCAGCCAAGATGGCGACATTGGGCGGTGAGGGACGAGGAAACCGGTAAAAAATGCAGCACTGGGTTTGGGGTGGCGGAAATCGATGGGCGACAAGGAGTGCCAACAGCGACGTCCGAAAAAAATCCAAAAACCGGCAGTCCCGAGGTTGCCGGATTTCAGATGGTGTACCTGTATTGCAGAGGTGGATACAATATATAGTTTGAAATTAAATTAAGGATTGAACAAACCACCAAGATTTGCATCATCTGGTTCAACTTGACCAAGCAGCCGGTCAAGGGGATTGAATCAGGGCAGAGATTTAATAGTGGCTTCAGGTCTTTCCAATATAATGTTTTGAGAAGAAAGTCCATCTAGCCTACGCTTCCAAACCCATCAACTGAACACATCATTCCATATGCAGCATCTCCATCAATTTGTAAGTCACACTCTTAGTTATGTCTCCCAACATTTTGCTTTCATAACTAGTCTGAACAGTGAACAAATAGTTGTATTGACCTATCCACCAAATTCCTTAGATCTCTTTTCTATATTACTTTAGAGACATTGCCATTTTATGTAATCCACATTCTTTTTTTTTTTTTTTAATTCATTCACAGGATGTGGGTGTTGCTGGCAAGGCCAGCATTTAATACCCATTCTGAATTGTCCAAAAATGTGATGGTGAGCCGCATTCTTGAACCGTGCAGTGTTGTGAAGGTACTTCCAAGTGCTGTTAGGTAGGGAGTTCCAGGATACTTGACCCAGCAACAATGAAGGAATAGTGATATATTTCCAAGTCAAGATGGTATGTGACTTGGAGGTGGCAGTCCCCTTTGGCAGAGGTTGCAGTTTGGGAGGTGCTGTCGAAGAAGCCTTGGCAAGTTGTTGCAGTGCATCTTGTAGATACAATGATGGACAGGTAAAGACCTTCTGGTCCATCCAGTTTGTCCCACACAATTGCGATACCTTGTGCATCCACAATATATATGCACCTCACCCAAAACCATGTGATCTCCTGAGTGGGGTAAAAGAAAAGATAAAAACCCCAGGTCAATTTGGAGAGAACAAAATCTGGGAAATTTATTTCCAATCCATCGATGCAATGGAAACTAGTCCAGCTCACATCATTCTGGCCCTGAATTACCTACCTTTCGTAAGAGGTAATGTCCATCCAACCAGAAACAGATCCAACTCTCGCATGAAGGAATTCAGTGAGTCCATGTCGGCTGCATGGGACATAAGCTTTTTCCAAAGGTCCACTATTCTCTGGAAAAAGAACCATCTCCTGACATTTAACCTAGATCTAGCCTTACACAACTTGAGCCCTCTGGTCCTCCCTAACCTATTTAATTGAAACAAATTGTCAACGGGAACACAATGAGAGGGATGCCTTATGATGAGAGATTGTATAGAATTGGCCTGTACTCTCTGGAGTTTAGAAGAACGAGAGGTGATCTCATTGAAACATACAAAATTCTGAAGGGGATGGATAGGGTAGATGCGGAGTGGTTGTTTCCCCTGGCTGGGTGAACAGTCTCAGGATAAGGGGTAGGCCATTTAAGACAGAAAGGAGGAGAAATTTCTTCACTCAGAGGGTTGTGAATCTTTGGAATTCTCTACCTGAGGGGGCTGTGGATGCCGAGTCTCTGAATATATTCAAGGTTGAGATAGATAGATTTTTGGAGTCACGGGGAATCAAGAGATCTGGAGATCGGGCAGGAAAGTGGAGTTGAGATCGGTGATTAGCCATGATTTTATTGAAAGGCGGAGCTGGCTAGAGGGGCTGTAGGGATTATTCCTGCTCCTATTTCTGTTCTTACAATCTATTCTTAATCATATCAACCTCACTCAGATCACCCCTAAATCTACACTTCTCTAAAGTGTTGAGTCCCAATTCTTTTAGCCTTTATTGATAACTAAGATGCTTTAGACAGAGAATTAGTCTAGTGGCCCTCCTCCTCGCCACCCTTTCAAAAGCCTCAATATCTTCCACCATGCAAGGAGACCAAAACTGGGCACAGTATTCCAGACGGTACACACAGTAGCTATGTTATGCTAGTGATGGATGGAGTGCTGATCAAGCGAGCTACTTTGTCTTGGATGGTGTTGAGTTTCTTCAATGTTGTTGGAGCTGCGCACATCCAGGTAAGGAGAATATTCCAATATATTGCTCACTTGCATCTTGTAGGTGGTAGAAAGGGTTTGGAGGTTAGGAAGTGAGTCTCTTGCCACAGGAATACCTAACTTCTGACGTATTCTTGTAGCCACAGTATTTACATAGCTGTTCCAGTTAAGTTTCTGATCAATGGTGACCTTCAGGATGTTGGTGGTGGGTAATTAGATATTGGTACTGTCATTGAATGTCATGGGGAGGTGGTTAGACTCTCTCTTGTTGGAGATGGTCATTGCCCTGCATGTGTGGATGTTACTTGCCATTTATCAGCCGAAGTCTGAATGTTGTCCAGGTCTTGTTGCATGCGGACATAGGACATAGACTGCTTCACTATTTGAGGAATTGTGAATGGAAATGAACACTGCAGTCATCAGCAAACATTCCCACCTCTGACCTTATGATGGAGGGTAGGTCATTGATTAAGCAGCTGAAGATGGTTGGGCCTAGGACACTGCCCTGAGGAACTCCTGCAGCGATGTCCTGGGGCTGAGATGATGGACCAACTACAACCATCTTCATTTGTGCTAGGCATGACTCCAGCCAGTGGAGTGATTTCCTCCTTGATCCCCATTGACTTCAATTTTACTATGGCTCTTTGGTGTCACACTCTGTCAAATGCTGCCTTGATGTCAAGGGCAGTTATGCTCATCTCACCTCTGGAATTAAACTCGCTTGTCCACATTTGGACCAAGGCTGTAATAAGGTCTGGAGCTCAGTGGTCCTGGCAGAACCCAATCTGGAGCACCAGTGAGCAGGTTATCAGTAAGTACAGCTTGATGGCACTGTCGACAACACCTTCTGTCACTTTGCTGATGATTGAGTAGACAGATGGGGCGGCAATTGGCTGGATTAGATTTGTCCTGCCCTTTGTGGGCAGAACATAGCTGGATAATTTTCTACTTTCTTGGGTAGATGCCAGTGTTGAAGCTGCATTGGAACAGCTTGACTAGAGGTGCAGCTAGTTCTGGAGCACAAATCGTCACTACAGCCGGCATGTCAGGGCACATAGCCTTTGGTATATCCAGTGCGCTCAGCCATTTCTTGATATCACGTGGAGTGAATCGAATTGGCTGAAGACTGGCTTCTGTGATGGTGGGTACCTCAGAAGGAGGCAGAGATCAATCATCCACTTGGCACTTTTGGCTGAAGATGGCAACTCTTCAGCCTTGTCTTTTGCACTTACTTGCTGGGCTCCACCATTGTTGAGGATGGGGATGTTCATAGGGCATCCTCCTCCAGTTAGTGGTTTAATTGTCCACCACCAACTGGATGTGGCAGGACTGCAGAACTTTGGTTAGTGGGATTGTTTAGCCCAGTCAATAGCATGCTGCTTCGACTGTTTAGCATACATGTCATCCTGTGTTGTAGCTTCACTTGGCTAGCACATCATTTTCAGGTAACCTTGGTGCTGCTCCTGGCATACTCTTCTACACTCCTCACTGAACCAGGGTTGGTCGCCTGGCTTTATGCTAATAGTAGAGTGAAGGAAATGCCAGGCCATGAGGTTACAGATTGTGGTGGAATACAATTCTGCTAGTGCTGATGGTCCACAGCGCCCCATAGATGTCCATGTTGAGCTGTTAGATTCAGAATAGATCTATCCCATTTAGCACAGTGATAGTCTCACACAACACAATGGAGGGGTCCTCAGTATGAATTTCATCTTCACAAGGAACATGCAGTGGCCACTCCTCCCAATACTGTCATGGACAGATGAATCTGCAACAGGCAGATTGAGTAGAACAAGGTTAAGTAGGTTTTTCCCTTACCAACTGCCACTAGCCCAGTCTGGCAGCTATGTCTTTCAGGACTTGGCCAGCTTGATAAGTAGTGGTGCTACTAAGCCACTCTTGGTGATGCAGAAGTCCCCTACCTGAAGTACAATCTGTGCCTTTGCTATGCTCAGTGATTCTTCTAAGTGGTCAACATGGAGGAGTAGTGATTCACAGCTGATGGTTGAATGACTTCTTGAAATCCCAAAAAGTAGTTTCCAGTACCTTACCCACCAGATGTGGAATCTCCTCAAAAGAGCTCGTGAATTGGCCAGACTTCATCTTCCACTTCTGAACACATGCTAGCTCGCCTTAATCAGACACAGTCAGCACAGATGTGTCAATAAAGGGCAATGATTGCAAAAAAGGAGGAGCTCCAAGGATGGAAACTCAAGAGGCAATCCTGCAAAAGCAGGACGCAAAGCCATTATTCAGACGTGTTGCTACATTAGGTTAGGTCAAGGGGTGTAACCATAAGGTTGTCCATCATATGCAAGGAAACAAACTAAACCACAAAGGACGTAGTGATGTGCCTGAGGAGTTGGTGCATATCGATAGATGGATATAGATGAACAGATTTACATATAGATCAAAGGACTTAGATTTGTATGCATTCCTGTCAACATGCCACCACCCCATCCCCCCACTTTTATTAAAGATTCCCATGTTCATGTATAAAGGAAACTATGTAAACTTGTCATTAATTATATCCTTCCACCAGTGAACAACTGCAGTGTTGCCACTGACTAGAGGATGTAATTACAGCATGACATCTGCACAGGCAGTTTCCATTATAAATGTGGCCTTGGGAACTTATATGGAGATATATATAAATAAGGACAAACTGCTCAATTTTCCCCAATTATCTGTGCTGTTTTTTTGGCATGCACCATTTTTTGGGGAGTAAATTCAAATCTCCAAATTTCCCCTAAGTTTCTGCTCTAGCATAATTCAATTAGGTAGGATTTGTTTAGGCTACGATTTTTTTTTTTAAAACCTCATTGGGGCTGTAACCTGTCACCCGTGCCAATTCTGGCCATTTAAGCAAGTTTGGCCAGCTCCGATTTACTCCAATTTTTCTTGGGATGTGTATGTGACCACTCTGGAAAAAAAACTTCTGGGCAGTTAACAAAATCAACACATTAAGAGAATCAGCACAGCAAATGCAGTTCCACTGCCTGGACAGCAGCAGCAGAGTTGGAGAGGAGGAGGAGGAGGAGGAGGGGGGGGCGGGGGGGGAGAAGAGAAGAGGTGGGGGAGACATGGTGGGGGCAGGAGAAGAGAAAGGCGGGGGTCAGGGAGAAAGAGGGGAGGCCTTTCGGCCAGGGCTAGCAGTGGCAACCAGCACCGGGAGGAAGGAGGCCTTTCGGCCAGCAGCAGCACCGGGGGGGGGGGGGGGGGGAAAGAGAAGAAAAGGAGAGACGACACTTTTGGCATAAACTCTAATAATTTCATGCTGGTATGCTGCTGCAAGGTGGCTGTGCAGGTTGCTGTGAGTTGGCCAGAATGTGTTGTATGTTTCACTTTCTAGCCTCAACCCGCAGTGTGTTCCTCATTACCCTGGCAACCCGATCTTTGACTCCACCCCCAAAGTTAAAAGGACAGGCTACGCGATGCCAAAATGAACAATTCAAAACAGGGAAAGTTGGATGATTTTTTTGGGGGCTTGATTGGGCCCCAAAAAAAAGCGCAATTCTTCAAGTATGCCAAAAAACAGTATTGGGTAAAATTGAGCCCCCCAACATTGCCCATAATCTAGGTTTACATTTCTGTGCAGTACCATGTATTTTCAGGGTTTGATATTAAACAGAAGCCCTCGCTGTTGAGATGCACATAGCTTCTTGGTCATCATTTATTCATTCCTCAACCATCATCACCAAAATTGATGAGTTTATTCATCTCATTACTCTTTGAAAAACTTTGTTGTGCACACATTGGTTGCCAAAATGGTGACTAAGCTTCTGCAGCGACTTGGTGGCTGTGAAACACTTTGGGTTGCCCAGAGAATGTTAAAGATATAAAATGCAATTTGTAATTTCCAGAGTTTGATAATCCATGTCAGATACCTCGCAAAGTTGAGTCCTCAGACACAATATTTAAATTTTCAATAATACTCAAATCTGTCTCAACACCAAATTATATTGCTTATCCTCAAACACTCTTTGCTGTGGATGTTGACTGTTTACACAGCTAACTATTGCATTGTGTTGCACCCAGTATTCAATAAGCTATTGTTTTTCAAAAGAAATCATGTTAATTTGAAAATTTGGCATATGACCCATTTTGTTTCAACAGTGGCATATTTCAGTGTTTGAGAATTTTAGGGTGCAGTTATCCTATTTCCAAATGCAGCAAATTTTTTTTTTTGCATTCATACAAAGAGATGTCAACGTATATTAGAGAAATATCGAGCTATGAGGCCCGCTCAAGGAGACCATCGCACATTGCCTTAAATTTGCACCACTTCATCGACTAATTTCAAAACAAAGCTGAGATATTGGAGCAATGCATTTTTAATATTAAAATGCAAGCAAAGTGGAATTCCAGCAGACGGAGAGAGTTATAAAAAGCAATGAAGGGATACAAAGAAAGTAATGAGATGCATAAAAATATGAAAAGAACTTGCAAGTGGCATCAAAGCAAACAGCAAAAGTGAGGAATATTTTAAGAAAAACAGAGTGGTAAAGCAGAATGTGACCATATTAAGGACAGATGCAGGTGTGACTATAATGGACAATAAGGAAATGGCAGACTTGTCAAATGAGTATAGTACTTTGTATGTGTTTTCAAATTGGAGGAAGAACAAAATACCAATAGTACAACGAAACCTAAAAGTCAAGGAGAGGAATTTAGCGGATTTAATAGAAGTTTAAAAATAAAAGTAAGAGAAAATAAAAGGGACCGAAGGTAGACAAATCCATGGAACCAGATGGTTTCCACACCAGGGTATTAAATAAATAAATGAGGAAATTGCACATGCATTAGTCATAATTTTTTTTTTTTTTAAAAAGCTCTAAAGATTCAGGATGTGTTGGAAAATGTCCAATGTCACTCAATTATTTAAAAAAGGGAGGGAAAAAACAATTAACTACAGACCTCTCAGTTTAACATCAGTTGTGAAGAAGTTATTTGAATCCATCAGACAGAGTGACTGAGCACTTGGAAAAGCATGAGCGGATCCAAGTGAGTTAGCATATATTTGTGAAGGAGGTTGTACCTGCATAATCTAGTTGATTCTTTTATCACTGGTACTGTGGCTAGGGGAGCATCTATAGACGCTGTCTATACGCACCTCAGAAGGCCTTCAATAAGATTCCGCACAAGAGACTATTAGCAAAAATGAAAGCGCATGAAAATTAGAGCAGAAGTTGTGACATGAGTTGGTAATTGGTTGGGAGGCTGGCAACAGTGTAATGGATTGGCAGGATGTGACAAGTACTGGAACCACAGTATTTCACTATACATATAAATGGCATGAATGAAAGAATAGAGAGTTATATATCCAAGTTTTGAAGTAATTCTAAGTTAGGAAGCACAGTAAGTTGTGAAAATGGGAGCAAGAAATTTCAAAGGGACATAAAGAATTAAGTTAGCGGGCAAAACTACAGCAAATGGAGTTCAATGTAGGGATATGCGAGATCATCCACTTTTGATCTGAGAAACACAAATTTGGATATTAGCCCAATGGGGAGAGGCTAGAATCTGTAGAGGATTTGTTCATGTGTACAAATCACTAAAAGCTGGTGCAAAAAGTACAAAAAAAAACAATTGAAAAGGCTAATGGAATGTTGGCCTTATCTGAAGAGGTTGGAATATTAAAATGAGGAAGTTATGTTTCAGTTGTACAGAGCCTTCTTCAGACTCCATCTGGAGTACTGCGCTCTGTTTTGAGCACTGCATTTCAAGAAAGTGCTAATTGACCCTAGAGGTACAGTGCTGATTCACCAGAATGATGAGCTTAAACTAAGAGGACAGGTTGCATAAACTTGCCTTGTATTCACTAGGGTTCAGATGGTTGAGGGGTGATCTAATTAAGATGTATAAAATGATAAAAGGATTCAATAGGGTAGTCACTGAAAAACTATTTCTTCTGGTGTGGGGAATCCAGAATAAGGGGGTATAATCATAAAATTAGAGCTGGGCAATTGGTGTGCAGGGCGGCGGCATCAACTGAAAGCAGCGGCAGATCGTCGGGGGCCAGCATGTGCAGAGGCCAAAGATAAAACAAAGAAGTAAAAATAAATCTAAGTGTGATGTCACAGCCAAGCGGGTAAGTGATTGGCTGGTGGATTGGTAAGTATTTAATCTTTTTCTTTTTATTTCCTGATCAGTAGGTAACCTTTCACATTGTTGCCAAATTAAGTTAATTTAAGGGTTAAGTCATGGCAGGAGAGCCCAGACCTGTGTCATGCTCCTCCTGTGCTATGTGGGAAGTCAAGGATGCTCCCAGTGTCCCTGAATGCCGTGTGCAGGAAGCGTGTCCAGCTGCAGCTCCTGACGGACTGCATTGCGGCACTGAAGCTGCGCATGGATTCACTCTGGAGCATCCGCGATACTGAGGATGCCATGAATAGTATGTTTAGTGAGTTGGTCACACCGCAGGTAAAGGTTACTCAAACAGAAAGGGAATGGGTGACCATCAGGCAGAGCAGTGGGAGGAAGGTAGTGCAGGGGTCCCCTGCGGTCAAGATTCACCGTTTTGGGTACTGTTGGGGGAGATGACTCATCAGGGGAAGGCAGCAGCAGCCGCCAAGTTCATGGCACCATGGGTGGCTCTGCTGCACAGGAGGGCAGGAAAGAGAGAGTGGGAGAGCTGTCGTGGTAGGGGATTCTATTATAAAAGGGGAATAGATAGGCGTTTCTGCACCTGCAATCAAGACTCCAGGATGGTATGTTGCCTCCCTGGTGCAAGGGCCGAGGATGTCTCGGAGCGGCTGCAGGACATTTGGGAGGGGGGAGGGTGAACAGCCAGTTGTCATGGTGCATATCGGTACCGGTAAAAAACAGGATGAGGTCCTTCAAGCTGAATTTAGGGAGCTAGGAGTTAAATTAAAAAGTAGGACCTCAAAAAAAGTAGTAATCTCAGGATTGCTACCAGTGTCACATGCTAGTCAGAGTAGAAATAGCAGGAGTTAAGGTGAATACGTGGCTTGAGAAATGGTGCAGAAGGGAAGGATTCAAATTCCTGAGACATTGGAACCGGTTTTGGGGGGAGGTGGAACCAGTACAACCCAGACGGTCTGCACCTGGGCAGGACTGGAACCAATGTCCTGTGGGGAATGTTTGCTAGTGCTGTTGGGGAGGGGTTAAACTAATATGGCAGGGGGATGGGAATCTATGCAGGGAGACAGATGGGGGCAGAAGCAAAAAGGTAGACAGGAGATAAGGAAAAGGAGAGCAGAGAAATCAAAAGGCAAAAATCAAAAATGGCCACATTACATAATAATTCTAAAAGGACAAAGTGTGTTTGAAAAAAAAAACAAGCTTGAAGGCTGTGTCTCACAATGCAAGGAGCATTGATAAGGTGGTGGATGAATTAACTGCACATATAGCTGTTAACGGATATGATGTAATTGGGATTACGGAGACATGGCTCCAGGGTGACCAAGGCTGGGATCTCAACATCCAGGAGTATTCAATATTCAGGAAGGATAGACAGAAAGGAAAAGGAGGTGGGGTAGCATTGCTGGTGAAAGGGGAGATTAACACAATAGTAAGGAAGGACATTAGCTTGGATGATGTGGAATCTGTATGGGTAGAGCTGCGGAACACCAAAGGGCAGAAAACACAAGTGGGAATTGTGTACAGACCACCAAACAGTGGTAGTGAGGTTGGGGATGGCATCAAACAGATAATTAGGGATGCATGATATAAAAAAGGTACAGCAGTTATCATGGGTGACTTTAATTTGCATATAGATTGGGCTAACCAAACTGGTAGCAATGCGGTGGAGGAGGATTTCCTGGAGTATATAACGAATGGTTTTCTAGACCAGTATGTCGAGGAACCAACAAGAGAGCAGGCCATCCTAGACTGGGTCTTGTGTGATGAGAGAGGATTAATTGGCAATCTTGTTGTGCAAGGCCACTTGGGGAAGAGTGACCATAATATGGTAGAATTCTTCATTAAGATGGAGAGTGACACAGTTAATTCAGAGACTAGGGTCCTGAACTTAAAGGTAACTTCGCTGGTATGAGACGTGAATTGGCTAGAATAGACTGGCAAATGATACTAAAAAGGGTTGATGGTGGATAGGCAATGGCAGATATTTAAAGATCACATGGATGAACTTCAACAATTGTACATCCCTGTCTGGCGTAAAAAAAAAACAGGGAAGGTGGCTCAACCGTGGCTAACAAGGGAAATTAAGGATAGTGTTAAATCCAAGGAAGAGGCATATAAATTGGCCAGAAAATGCAACAAACCTGAAGACTGGGAGGTTAGAATTCAGCAGAGGAGGATAAAGAGTTTAATTAGGAGGGGGGAAATAGAGTATGAGAGTAAGCTTGCAGGGTAAATAAAAACTGACTGCAAAAGCTTCTATAAATACGAAGAGAAAACGATTACTGAAGACAAATGTAGGTCCCTTGCAGTCACAATCAGGTGAATTTATAATGGGGAACAAAGAAATGGCAGACCAATTGAACAAATACTTTGGTTCTGTCTTCACTAAGGAAGACAGAAATAACCTTCCGGAAATACTAGGGGGCCGAGGGTCTAGCGAGATGGAGGAACTGAAGGCAATCCTTATTAGTCAGGAAATTGTGTTAGGGATTGAAGGCTGATAAATCCCCAGGACCCGATCGTCTGCATCCCAGAATACTTCAGGAAGTGGCCCTAGAGATAGTGGATGCATTGGTGGTCATTTTCCAACATTCGATGGACTCTGGTTCAGTTCTTATGGACTGGAGGGTAGCTAATGTAACACCACTTTTTTTAAAAAGGGAGAGAGAGAGAGAAAACGGAATTATATCGGTCGTGGGGAAAATGTTCGAATCAATTATTAAAAGATGTAATAGCAGCACATTTGGAAAGCAGTGACAGGATCAGTCCAAGTCAGCATGGATTTATGAAAGGGAAATCATGCTTGACAAATCTTCTGGAATTTTTTGAGGATGTAACTAGTAGAGTGGACAAGGGAGAACCAGTGGGTGTGGTGTATTTGGACTTTCAAAAGGCTTTTGACAAGGTCCCACACAAGAGATTGGTGTGCAAAATTAAAGAACATGGTATTGGGGGTAATGTATTGACGTGGATAGAGAACTGGTTGGCAGACAGGACACAGAGTAGGAATAAACAGGTACTTTTCAGAATGGCAGGCAGTGACTAGTGGGGTACCATAAGGTTCAGTGCTGGGCCCCCAACTATTTACAATATACATCAATGATTTGGACGAAGGAATTGAATGTAATATCTCCAAGTTTGCAGATGACACTAAGCTGGGTGGCAGTGTGAGCTGTGAGGATGCTTAGAGGCTGCAGGGTGACTTGGACAGGTTAGCTGAGTGAGCAAATGCATGGCAGATGCAGTATAATGTGGATAAAGGTGAGGTTATCCATTTTGGTGGCAAAAACAAGGCAGATTATTATCTGAATGGTGACAGATTAGGAAAAGGGGAGGTGCAAAGAGACCTGGGTGTCATGGTACATCAGTCATTGAAAGATGGCATGCAGGTACAGCAGGCGGTGAAGGAGGCAAATGGCATGTTGGCCTACATAGAGAGAGGATTTGAGTGTAGGAGCAGGGAGGTCTTACTGCAATTGTACAGGGCCTTGGTGAGGCCACACCTTGAATATTGTGTACAGTTTTGGTCTCCTAATCTGAGGAAGGACATTCTTGCTATTGAGGGAGTGCAGTAAAGGTTCACCAGACTAATTCCCAGGATGGTAGGACTGACATATGAAGAAAGATTGGATCGACTAGACTTATATTCACTGGAATTTAAAAGAATGAGGGGATCTCATAGAAGCATATAAAATTGACAGGATTGGACAGGTTAGATGCAGGAAGAATGTTCTCTATGTTGGGGAAGTCCAGAACCAGGGGTCACAGTCTAAGGATAAGGGATAAGCCATTTAGGACCGAGATGAGGAGAAACTTCTTCATTCAGAGAATTGTGAACCTGTGGAATTCTCCACCACAGAAATTTGTAAGGCCAGTTCATTAGACATATTCAAAAGGGAGTTAGATGTGGCCCTTACAGCTAAAGGGATCAAAGGGTATGGAGAGAAAGCAGGAATGGGGTACTGAAGTTGCATGATCAGCCATGATCATATTGAATGGTGGTGCAGGCCCGAAGGGCCGAATGGCCTACTCCTGCATCTATTTTCTATGTTTCTATATTCCTCCTCGGGCTGGAGGGAGAGGGGTAAAATTTGGCCTAAAAATAGTAAAAGGGCCAGAATTTGCGGTCAGAAGCTTCCTGTGGGTGGATGCCTGCCACTAAGAAAAAATCTACGAACTTACCTTCTACCTCGGGAGCCACGGAGACTTGCGCTCCTGGGCCTCTTATGTGTAGGCCTGCGTCGAGGCCCATGCATCCTAGGGGTGCAGGCAGCTCGCAAGTGCCCTTGGGATCACATAGGCTGGCCCAACCAACCAAAGGGGATCCCCGTAAGCATGAATGGGGATCACATTAAAAAATACATAACATAATAAAACATTACATATTTAAAATTATATATAATTAAACATTTAAAGCAAAATTAATGTGATCAATATAAATGTTTTAAATGGGCTAAAAATAACCTTACTTTATTATATGTGTTTTAATGTTTAAATGCCATTTAATTTTTTTTTAAACTCTTATGCTGGTAAAAGCAATCCTTACACTTGCTTTTACCAGATGTAAGAATTTCATGGGCATTTGATGCGTGCGATTTCTCAAGAGAATTCTTGTCAGATCGCAAGTTCCGGGATTTTGCACATGCGCTGTGCCTGCCTTAACTGGGAACATGAGCCGCACCTCATAGGCACCCATAGGGGCCACAAATTATGGCCCAATACGGCAGTATCTGATTCGCTAGGAAGCAAAATGCACCATCCAGTGTGGCACTGAGCAGTACAAACTAGGAAAGTCCCAGGTTTGATCACCTTCTGCCAGTGATAATGCCACAACAATTGATCTTATTAACCTGGAGGGAGGTAAATACAAAGAATAATCTTCAGGTCCTCACTTTCAGTTGCTATGCCTGCTGAAAAGTGTTGACACTAATAGAATTCTTACTCTTCCATGGCAAAATGGTCTTTAGGTACTGAGTGCTGCAGGAAATTGTGGAACTGTACCAATCACGAGAACAGAAATCACCAAGCTAACTACTTTGAAGCAATTATTAAACATGGCAGTGAGGGAGATGAACATGCCATTGAAAGTACAAAAAAAGTAATCACTTAAACCTTCTCGGATCATGACCACCTCTCATTTTGAAGAGAGTCAGATTAAAAAAAATATATATAGCAGTAAGCAACTGGTTCCCAAAATGTCAACCAATGCTCACCTTTAAATTAATTCTTTGTAAGATTTTAAAATGCTATGCCGAGAGATTAAACACATTTTTGTGATTGAATTGAATGTCAACCATGAGGACCAACTTTTGTTCCCTTCAATATTTCTGTAACCCCAATTTTTACTGTTTCAAATTATGCTACTAAAGGATTTCTCCATAGAAAATAAATTAGATGCTTTCACACATTACAGCAATTTAAGGCTACGCAATACATCTAATAGTACAGTCTCACTATTGAACATTGTAGAGTTTCCTACTCTTCCATGAAAGAAAAACCCTTGTAACAAGTAATCTATTTGCAGTACAATACTCCACAACTGAACTAAAGTCAAGATTAAACTTTGAAAAGAAAAGAAATATTGCAAGAAATATCAATATTGGGGCAAACTATTACCATTGACCAGTCATACAAATGTAATGTGCATGCAGAGTTTTTTTTAAATTAATAGCAAAATATAAACAGAGCTACACTTGGAACAGCAGCGTAACCGTGAACATGGTTATGAGTTACGGTTGTTCTTCTGTTACAACATAATACCCAAATTCAAAGCATGCAGCAAACATTCGTCGTGAGCCAAACTAGGATTTGTCCAAATAAACCATTAGAGCATTCCCAGCTTTTAACTAACAATTTTCTGCATTTTTTTACTGGCTTGAATATTAAAGCCCAAGCAACATAGTAAAGAATAATTCAGAACTGGGCAACTCCAATTTATCCCATTTAGTCAAAAAAAAAAGAAACTGCAAATGCTGTAAATCCGAAACAAAAGCAGAAAATGCTGGATGCACCCAGAAGCTCCATTGTCATCAGTAGACAAAGGGACAGGTTAGCATTTCAGGTATAATCCTTCATCAGAACTGGAAAAATAAAAGTCATAAAAAAAGAAAGAGAGAGAACTAAAAGGGAAGGGGTGAGGCGGGGGATCAAAAACCAAAATAAAACATCCGGTCTATCTGTTTTTGTTCCCTCTCTGTCCTTGTTCTGTTTCTCTATTTATAAATGCTGTTCGTTACCTTTTTTCCCCCCAGTTTATCAACATTTTTACTTTTGTTTTTTCCACAGATGGATGAGTGTTTCCAGCATTTATCATCACGTTTAGTTATTGCCTGTTCTACTAAAAGATTGGATCCACTCAGCAAACTTAGTCATTTTCTAATCATTTAAAGAAACACTCATTACATTGTGATTTAATTAAGGCTGCTGCACCATCATTGAAATATAATTTTACTTTCCTATTAAAAGATTAGAAGCCTGATCATAATTTTCATACTTAGTTTATAGTGAAGTGCCACTTAAAATTCAATCCATATGAATTTTAAACTGCAGTGATAACTTCACCAGCCATAATAAAATATTACAAGTTTGATTTGCTTTCAGCATTTCAGAGTTCAACAGAATTTTGTCCTTCAACCAAGGTAGAAATGTGACAGCCCAAATCACTAACTCGGTCAATACTTTGCAAGATGGAAGGCAAGTAAAGTAATCACAAATCTTGCATCTCTTAAGCTGGCAAATACAATTAAGCACAGCCAACTAAAAAATTGGCAGAATGCTTGAAGCAGTACACTGTTAATTTTATTTCTATCACTCATTTTCTGGAATAAAAGATACTCAATTCATTGTCAATGTTAAAGATAATGGGAACAAGCAAGTCATAAATTATTAAGCATAGCTTTGGTTGAATTAATCCATTTGCATGTTTAGGTCAGGCTTACATCATTATATAGTTTAGGAGATAAAATGCTTTCCATCATCTTTAAATCTGTAATCGGTTTCAACTTTTGCATCTCTTGCCTTCCCCTCCCCTCCCTCTTTCCTGGGTGAAAATGTCATGCAATCAATGCCAAAGAACCAACATTTTATCTGAAGACACCACATTTCCATTAACTGAACAACTGGGAAACATTTTAACTTTATAAATACTTTTTAAATCTAACATAAAAAAATGTGGCATTTTAAATAAGTTTCTTACAGCACTTCAGTTACACACAAGGTAACTAAACATATTTATTGTTTAAAAAGCAAAATACTGCCGATGCTAGAATCTGAAATATACAGAAAATGCTGGAAATCTCAGGCGGGTGAGGCAGCATCTGTGGAGAGAAGCAGAGTTAACGTTGAGTCGCTGACGCTTAGTCAGAACTGGCGAATGTTCAAAATTAACAAATTGTTAATGAGCACTGAAAGGGGGAGGGGAGGAAAGAACAAGAGCGAAGGTCTGTGATAGGGTGGAAGACAGAGATGTGAGACACAAAGGGGATGATAGGCCAACTTGAGATGGTAATAGCAGAAGTTAGAAAAAGAATGGCAGGGTGTGAATGGCAAGATAATTATCAGTTGCCATGAGAAACAGAGAAAAAAATACATCAGAACAAAATATGGGTAGAGGTTAAGGTCTGAAATTGTTGAACTCGATGTTGAGTCCAGAAGGCTGTAAAGTGCCTAAACGAAAGATGAGGTGCTGTTCCTCAAGCTTGCATTCAGCTTCATTGGAACACCACCCTATGACATTCAATGACATTCACATTGTCGAATCCCCCACCATCAACATCCCGGGGGTCACCATTGACAAGAAACTTAACTGGACCAGCCACATAAATACAAGAGCAGTTCAGAGGCTTTGGCGAATGTCTCACCTTCTGACTCCCCCAAATTTTTCCACCATCTGCAGGGTACAAGTCAGGAGTGTGATGGAATACTCTCCAATTGCCTGGATGCATGCAGCTGCAACAATCCTCAAGAAGCTGGACACCATCCAGGACAAAGCAGCCCGCTTGATTGGCACCTCATTCACCACCTTAAACACTCCCACCATGGCTACAGTGTGTATCATTTACAAGATGCTTTGCAGCAATTCGCCAAGGGTTCTTCGGCAACACCTCCCAAACCTGCGACCTCTACCACCTAGAAGGACAAGGGCAGCAGGCACATGGAAACACCACCACCTCCACATTACCCTCAAAGTCTCACACCATCCTGACTTGAATATATCACCGTTCCTTCATTGTTGCTGGCTCAAAATCCTGGAACTCCTTCCCCAACAGCACTGTGGGAGTACCTTCACTACACGGACTATAGCGGTTCAAGGCGGTGGCTCACCACCATCTTAGAGGGCAATAAATGGTGGCCGTGTCAGCGACGCCCAAATTCCATGAATAAAAAAAGATTATCCAATGTAGCAAGTCAGACACAAACAAACATTCATATGAGCTACCTTGGATTTAAGATTCCCTACATTAGGATAAGCTCATTAAACAGAGTGATGAGAGAAAAAAGAAAAGTGAAAAGAGAGGATGGGGGGGGGGGGGGGGGGTGGAGAAGAGGAGGGGCTGGTCCAAGAATCAGATACATTTTTCCTTTAAGCTTCACTCATGATTGTACTGTGATCCTCTCCTGTGCACAAATATTATTGTCACAGACCAATCCTCAGGGCAGCTTGCAAGGTGAGTAATGCCCTTGAAACTTGTCTTTGTGCATGGTTTCTGCAACCAGCTTCGTACCACGTCCAAGTCAGTTAATAAATAGGACATTATAATCTTATGTCGATCTAGTGAAGCGTCCCTCATCAGCACTTCCAAATCCTCTGCCAATGTTTATGGAAAAAGAGAGATTTAACTTCATGGTACATCTGGTTTATGTATCTTAATTTGTGTCAGATTTACCTTTGAAACATCTTGTTTTTCTATGTTAAAGGCAGACAATAAATACAAATTGTAGTTTGTTGTTGTTACTTGTGTTGTATTGGGTTAGCATTTTAATGTTCTACCACATATGCAAAACATAAATTTGGTAACATGCAATTACTATTCACATGCTTTGGTGTGGCAGTGAGTGGAGGAGGGATTGGGATCTTCGATTGTGACAGATAATGGAGGTTCCACTATATGTGGCTCGGCTCTGAACAGAACAAAGCCCATTAGAATTTATGTCTCCTTTGACATTACCTTAAGGGTTGCAATCAGCAGATAATGTATCTAATTAAACAATGGTATAAATGTAAAAACAATTTCAGTGACCCAGGACATTTGCCAGACAAACATGATTTTCAGAGATACGGATTACAAGCAGCCTCGTTAACTGAAGCATTTATAACCCCTTCCCCATCCCAAAACTAAGCTATTTTCAGATACCTGTGGGTGTATTTGCTGCACTTCCATGCAAAAGGCAGAATTATTTTTGAAAGAACATTTTTGAATTCACAATATACTGTTTCACCAACATTCCATACAAAAAAATTACACAAGATTTGTAAAGATAGAACTCTGCTTCAGTCACAAGCATTTCCCTTCTTTCTGTGTAATGAAGATAAAGGATTGTACAAGATAAAGTTAACACTACAATTAAATAGTTTTAACATTACCAGCTCACATTAGTATAATAATAATATAATTGAGGATGACTATTCAATAATATGCCCCAACCCATATTATGATTAAAGACTGAAGGCCATGGGCTCAAAATGTAAATCAGTCCAGGTAATATTAAGAGCTTCATATGTATGAAGCGGAGTTCACACCCTGATTTCTAGATTGATTTATACCTAATTTACTGTACATTGCATATGTTATGCACTGGATTAAAACAGTCAGACACAAACATTCTTACTATAGATGCAACTTGGATTTCAGTGGCCATACTACCTAGCAACTTCTATTTTCTCTCCATATTTTCCCAGTTTATGTCCAATTTTTTAAAAAGTTTATTTTGAAAGTTAGTCACATTTCTGTACCTCAATTCATTATTAAAGCAATGCTGTAACAGTTAAAATGCTCAAGACAATTGCTGGAAATACCATGGGCGGGATAACCAAATCACAAATGCAGAAGCTCTGTACATGCATCCCCAGCATACATTTCAACTAAAATGTAATGTCATATCAAGGCAACCTATTGGAAAATTTCCTACCTATGATTAAGTCTGACACTTGAAGGTTTTATAATGGAAGACTACGTTTCCTAATAGGACATCGAAATGAAATGATATTCTGGCTGTAAATGTGAATCTGCAAAATCATTTCACTTTCCTGGCCAATCAAAAATTGTTCAAACTTTCTTTGGTGGCAACTGTTAACAGTCTAGGATGTAATTTGAACAGATGATCATAGAAACATAGAAAATAGGTGCAGGAGTAGGCCATTCGGCCCTTCGAGCCTGCACCGCCATTCAATAAGTTCATGGCTGAACATGCAACTTCAGTACCCCATTCCTGCTTTCTCGCCATACCCCTAGTAGTAAGGACTACATCTAACTCCCTTTTGAATATATTTAGTGAATTGGCATCATCAAATTTCTGTGGTGGAGAATTCCACAGGTTCACCACTCTCTGGGTGAAGAAGTTTCTCCATCTCAGTCCTAAATGGCTTACCCCTTATCCTTAGACTGTGACCCCTGGTTCTGGACTCCCCCAACATTGAGAACATTCTTCCTGCATCTAACCTGTCTAAACCAGTCAGAATTTTAAACATTTCTATGAGATCCCCTCTCGTTCTTCTGAACTCGGGAATACAATCCCAGTTGATCCAGTCTTTCTTGATGTCAGTCCCGCCATCCCGGAAATCAGTCTGGTGAACCTTCGCTGCACTCCCTCAAGAGCAAGAATGTCCTTCCTCAAGTTAGGAGAACAAAAATGTACACAATACTCCAGATGTGGCCTCACCAAGGCCCTGTACAATTGTAGTAACACATCCCTGACCCTGTACTCAAATCCCCTCGCCAACATGCCATTTGCCTTCTTAACCGCCTGCTGTACCTACACACCAACCTTCAATGACTGATGTACCATGACACCCAGTTCTCGTTGCACCTCCCCTTTTCCTAATCTGTCACCATTCAGACAATAGTCTGTCTCTCTGTTTTTAACCACCAAAGTGGATAACCTCACATTTATCCACATTATACTTCATCTGCCATACATTTGCCCACTCACTTAACCTATCCAAGTCACTCTGCAGCTTCATAGCATCCTACTCACAGCTCACACTGCCACCCAACTTAGTGTCATCTGCAAATTTGGAGAAACTACATTTAATCCCCTCGTCTAAATCATTAATGTACAATGTAAACAGCTGGAGCCCCAGCACAGAACCTTGGCGGTACCCCACTAGTCACCGCCTGCCATTCTGAAAAGTACCCATTTACTCCTACTCTTTGCTTCCTGTCTGACAACCAGTTCTCAATCCACATCAGCACACTACTCCCAATCCCATGTGCTTTAACTTTGCACATTAATCTCTTGTGTGGGACCTTGTCAAAAGCCTTCTGAAAGTCCAAATATACCACATCAACTGGTTCTCTCTTGTCCACTCTACTGGAAACATCCTCAAAAAATTCCAGATGTGTCAAGCATGATTTCCCTTTCACAAATCCATGCTGACTTGGACCTATCATGTCACCTCTTTCCAAATGCACTGCTATGACATCCTTAATAATTGATTCCATCATTTTACCCACTACCAATGTCAGGCTGATCGGTCTATAATTCCCTGTTTTCTCTCTCCCTCCGTTTTTAAAAAGTGGGGTAACATTGGCTATCCTCCACTCCATAGGAACTGATCCAGAGTCAATGGAATGTTGGAAAATGACCGTCAATGCATCCGCTATTTCCAAGGCCACCTCCTTAAGTACTCTGGGATGCAGACCATCAGGCCCTGGGGATTTATCGGCCTTCAATCCCATCAATTTCCCCAACACAATTTCACGACTAATAAGGACTTCTCTCAGTTCTTCCTTCTTACTAGACCCTCTAACCCCTTTTATATCCGGAAGGTTGTTTGTGTCCTCCTTAGTGAACACCAAACCGAAGTACTTGTTCAATTGGTCCGCCATTTCTTTGTTCCCAGTTATGACTTCCCCTGATTCTGACTGCAGGGGACCCACGTTTGTCTTTACTAACCTTTTTCTCTTTACATATAGCTTTTGCAGTCCGTCTTAATGTTCCCTGCAAACTTCCTCTCGTACTCTATTTTCCCTGCCCTAATCAAACCCTTTGTCTTCCTCTGCCGAGTTCTAAATTTCTCCCAGTCCCCGGGTTCGCTGCTATTTCTGGCCAATTTGTATGCCACTTCCTTGGCTTTAATACTATCCCTGATTTCCCTTGATAGCCACGGTTGAGCCAGCTTCCCTTTTTTATTTTTACACCAGACAGGGATGTACAATTGTTGTAGTTCATTCATGCGTTCTCTAAATATCTGCCATGGCCCATCCACTGTCAACCCCCTAAGTATCATTCGCCAATCTATCCTAGCCAATTCACGCCTCATACCTTCAAAGTTACCGTTCTTTAAGTTCTGGACCATGGTCTCTGAATTAACTGTTTCATTCTCCATCCGAATGTAGAATTGCACCATATTATGGTCACTCTTCCCCAAGGGGCCTCGCACAACGAGATTGCTAATTAATCCTCTCTCATTACACAACACCCAGTCTAAGATGGCCTCCCCCCGAGTTAGTTCCTCGACATATTGATCTAGAAAACCATCCCTTATGCACTCGTTTTTCATATTATTGTAAAACAGAAGGAATATTTCTAATTATGTCCAAGTGGAAAAAAGCAAGCCGCTAATTATTTCAGGAGAGAGAAATTATCTGCAATCATGTTTAAATGATTTGATGTGAATTACTACATGACAAGGGAATTTTAATCTGAACATTAACCATGAAGTAGAAGTTGATGTTTTGTAGCAATGCTCAGACAAAAACCATCCCTCCCATCCTGTAACTGTCATATACAGGTAGAACATCCTAAAACCGTTAACCACAGGACCGAGGCCATTCTGTTTTTTTCTGGATTTCGGAGAAGAAATCAGACATCCCAAATCTGGAAACCCTCGGCCAAGTTTCGGGTATTTCTGGGTTTCAGAGAAGAAATCCAAGGGGAGTACTTCGGTCAGGTGGGCGTCTGCTCAGGGTCATGGGACATTCCGAAACGCTTCGGAGCAGCTCTGCGCGTACCCTGTATTTGCGCCATTTTTTTAAAAGTCCAGCTTTCGGAACTGATTTCTGGATGCCAACTCCTGCGATCTGCCCAATTTGTACAACTCTGGATTTTGGGTATTCTGCAGATATTTATGTACGAGAGAGAGCGAGCGAGTACGCGAGTGCAAACACGAGCGATAGTTCTATATGTGACTCCAGACCCACAGCAATGTGGTTGACTCTTAACTGCCCTCTAATATGGCCCAGCAAGCCACTCAACTCAACTTTCTCAAGGGCAACTAAGGATGGGCAATAAGTTGTACACCTTGAGAACATTGACCACAAGGGGCGAACTTGTGGGAGACACTCCTAACCTGGACTTTCAGGTATAAAAGGGGAAGCTACACCCACCTTCATCACTTGAGGTCTTGGTAATAAAAGTAACTGGTCACAGAGTGACCTTCTCTCAAGTATGGGCCTCATGTGCATTTATACTGTATAGTAAGGACATATCAGAATCACTGTCCATTAGAGACCAGGGTGTGGAAGTTGCCTGCTGGCACAAACCCGATACAGGGAATGATCTCTACAAGGACCTTATCTAAACATCTCGGGTGAATTGTCTGTGTCCATCGTGTCTCCATGGCCAGCTCTTCTGATGGAAGCATACAGTTTCAGGCCACATGTCCCAAGGAGGGGGCAGAGTAAGACAACAGGATGTGGGACAATCGTAGCTTGCAGTGGCTAATGGAGGTAGCGTAGTACAGTGCCGGAAGGTGCACTGCTGCTCCTGGCGAGCTCCCATCCACGTCCCGAAGACCTGTTCCACTCAGGTTGAGACCTGCTCTGCTCAGGGTAGGTTAATTTCCTGTAAGGGTCCTGAAACAGGAGTGAGGTCCTTCATTGGTATATGTAAAGGGTCAAATGTCTGTTTCAGGTGATGTCTGAAAAATGGTCCCAAAATTAGCCTTGTTTCATTCATGTGATAACATTACCACAACCAAAATTTCCTAAACAGCATGAACCACAGTTTATCAATGTGTCTTTCCCATAGTCAATTAAACCCACTTCACAATGAAACTTTAGTGTTCTGCAGGGTTTCTTAAATACATTTCAAATTAAGCATAAAAATACTAAATGTGGAATACTAGAGTTATTTTTGGCCAGTCACAATTGTAGATTGTATGTGGAATAATACACTGGTTCCTCTTCACATGATAAAATGCTCAGAGAGAACTGTAATGTGGCCTTCTAGATTAAACAACAAAGGGTTGCTATACATCAGTGTACAACATTTAGTCCACATCAGCAAGTGTAATCTCTAATTAGGTATGCACTGTCTTACCGATTTCCTTTTTTTTTTTAAATTCAGTTCCATTACTGAGCAGCAGATTATAATGAAGAACCAGCATTTTAGGTTCAGCTTCTCCCTGCATCTCAGTGGTCTTCAGATTTTCAGGCTGCATTTTCTCAAATTTTAATGCATAGTACCCAAAGAAAAAATGTTGATAACTTCCAGATCATAGCTAGTGGGGACCACCCCCCCACCCCCATGCCTTCCAGTACCTATGGTTCTGAAAGCTTACATGAATATAGTTCATCTCTTCTGCACCTTGTTGTCTGACTGGAGTGATCAATCTAGTACGAAACAGAGAGCGATAGACAAACAGACACAAAGACAGATAAAGAAACAAAACACCATTTACTTTTATTTCCCTCACTACTTGAAGCTCTCCAGCTACTGGTTTCCATCTTGTACTTCTCTCCAGTTCTTCATTCTTCTGTCTGAACATCAGCTTCTCTACCAGTAATACTAGACGATATTCCACCACCTTGATTTTCTTCAACGTGCAGCAATTCCTCACTCTCTATGGCACTGAATCAGTAATGCCAATCCCACTGTCTCAAAAGTCATGAGATTTAGTAGGAAATCATGAGTTGCTATTTATTTTATAAACCTCATTAGTGGCTTTATTTAATCTCCAACAGATCACAGCTCTTACAAAAATGGTATTACTGAATCATAGAATGGTTACAGCCCAGAAGGCAGCCATTTGGTCAGTCAAGGCTGTGCCTGCTCTCTGCAAGAGCACCTCAGCTAGTCCCACTCCACACCCTACAAATTTCAGGTACTTTGAAAGCAGTGATAGAGTCCACCTCCCCCACCCTTTCCAGGGAGTGCATTCCAGATCCTAACAATTCGCCGTGTAAAATAGATTTTTCTCATCACCTTCAATACTGTGTCCTCTGGTTCTCAACCAGCCAATAAAATAAAGACTTTCATTTATATAGCACCTTCCATGACCACATCTCAAAGCACTTTACAGCCAATTGTAGTCACTGGTGCTCTCCACTCTCTCTCCTGCGACAGTTGGAACTGATGCCCTCCAATTTCCCGTCCATATATAATAGAAGGTGCAGAAGGGAGGAATTCAAATTCCTGGGACATTGGAACTGGTTCTGGGAGGTGGGACCAGTACAAACCAGACAGTCTGCACCTGGGCAGGATCGGAACCAATGTCCTAGGGGGAGTGTTTGCTAGTGCTGTTGGGGAGGAGTTATACTAATATGGCAGGTGGATGGGAACCTATGCAGGGAGACAGAGGGAAATAGAAGGGAGGCAGAAGCAAAAGATAGAAAGAAGAAAAGTAAAAGTGGAGGGCAGAGAAACTCAAGGCAAAAAGCAAAAAGGGCCACATTACAGCAAGATTCAAAATGGGCAAAGTGTGTTAAAAAGACAAGCCTGAAGGCTCTGTGCCTCAATGCGAGGAGTATTCGGAATAAGGTGGATGAATTAACTGCGCAGATAGCAGTTAACAGATACGATGTGATTGGCATCACGGAGACATGGCTCCAGGGTGACCAAGGCTGGGAACTCAACATCCAGGGGTATTCAGCATTTAGGAAGGATAGACAGAAAGGAAAAGGAGGCGGGGTGGCAGTGCTGGTTAAAGAGGAAATCAATGCAATTGTAAGGAAGGACATTAGCCTGAATGATGTGGAATCGGTATGGTGGAGCTGCGGAATTCCAAAGGGCAGAAAACGCTAATGGGAGTTGTGTATAGACCACCAAATAGTAGCAGTGAGGTTGGGGACAGCATCAAACAAGAAATAAGGAATGCTTGCAATAAAGGTACAGCAGTAATCATGTGCGACTTTAATCTACATATAGATTGGGCTAACCTAACTGGTGGCAATGGATTTCCTGGAGTGTATAAGGGATGGTTTTCTCGACCAATATGTTGAGGAACCAACTAGAGAGCTGGCCATCCTAGACTAGGTGATGTGTAATGAGAAGGGGCTAATTAGCAATCATGTTGTGCGAGGCCCTTTGGGGGAAAAGTGACCATAATATGGTAGAATTCCTTATTAAGATGGAGAGTGACAGTTAATTCGGAAACTAGGGTCCTGAACTTAAGGAAAGGTAACTTCGATGGTATGAGGTGTGAATTGGCTAGAATAGACTGGCAGAGGATACTTAAAGGGTTGACTGTGGATAAGCAATGGCAAACATTTAAAGATCACATGGATGAACTTCAGCAATTGTACATCCCCGTCTGGAGTAAAAATAAAACTGGGAAGGTGGCTCAACTATGGCTAACAAGGGAAATTAAGGATATAGTGTTAAAACCAAGGAAAAGGCATATTAATTGGCTAGAAAAAGCAACAAACCTGAGGACTGGGAGAAATTTAGAATTCAACAGAGGAGGACTAAAGGTTTAATTAAGAAGGGGAAAATAGAGTACGAGGGGAAGCTTGCAAGGAACATAAAAATTAACTGCAAAAGCTTCTATAAATATGTGAAGAAAAAACTATTAAAGACAAACGTAGATCCCTTGCAGTCAGATTCAGGTGAATTTATGATGGGGAACAAAGAAATGGCAGACCAATTGAACCAATACTTCGGTTCTGTCTTCACAAAGGAAGATACAAATAACCTTCCGAATGTATTCGGGGACAGTGGGTCTAGTGAGAATGAGTAACTGAAAGATATCCTTATTAGGCAGGAAATTGTGTTCGGGAAATTGATGGGATCAAAGGCCGATAAATCCCCGGGTCCTGATAGTCTGCATCCCAGAGTACTTAAGGAAGTGGCCCTAGAAATAGTGGATGCATTGGTGATCATTTTCCAACAATCTAATCGACTCAATCAGTTCCTATGGACTTGAGGGTAGCTAATGTAATGCCACTTTTTAAAAAAGGAGAGAGAGAGAAAGCGGGTAATTATAGACTGGTTAGCCTGACATCAGTAGTGGGGAAAATGTTGGAATCAATCATTAAAGATGAAGTAGCAGCCCATTTGGAAAGCAGTGACAGGATCAGACAGAGTCAACATGGATTTATGAACTGGAAATCATGCTCGACAAATCTTCTAGAATTTTTTGAGGATGTAGCTAATAGAGTGGACAAGGGAGAACCAGTGGATGTGGTGTATTTGGACTTTCAAAAGGCTTTTGACAAGGTCCCGCACAAGAGATTGGTGTACAAAATCAAAGCGCATGGTATTGGGGGTAATGTACTGACATGGATAGAGAACTGGTTGGCAGACAGGAAGCAGAGAATTGGGATAAACAGGTCCTTTTCAGAATGGCAGGCAGTTACTAGTGGGGTGCCGCAGGGCTGGAACCTCAGCTCTTTACTATATACATTAACGATTTGGATGAAGGAATAGAGTGCAATATCTCCAAGTTTGCAGATGACACTAAACTGGGTGGCGGTGTGAGCTGTGAGGAGGACACTAAGAGGCTGCAGGGTGACTTGGACAGATTAGGTGAGTGGGCAAATACATGGCAGATGCAGTATAATGTGGATAAATGTGAGGTTATCCATTTTGGGGGCAAAAACACAAAGGCAGAATATTATCTGAATGGCGGCAGACTAGAAAAAGGGGAGGTGCAACGAGACCTGGGTGTCATGGTTCATCAGTCAAAATACGGAGGAGCCAATTTAAAACCGAGTTGAGAAGGAATTTCTTCTCCCAGAGGGTTGCGAATCTGTGGAATTCTCTGCCCAGGGAAGCAGTTGAGGCTAGCTCATTGAATGTATTCAAACCACAGATAGATAGATTTTTAACCAATAAGGGAATTAAGGGTTATGGGGAGCGAGCGGGTAAATGGAGCGGAGTCCACGGCCAGATCAGCCATGATCTTGAGTGGCGGAGCAGGCTCGAGGGGCTAGATGGCCTACTCTTGTTCCTAATTCTTATGTTCTTATGTTCTTGTGAGCTACAGGTGGCACAATGGGAATAGTTTCTCTCAATCGACTGTCTCGACCCCTAATGATTTTGAACATCTCTATCAAATCTCCTCTCAATCTTCTCTGCTCCAAGGAGAACTCCAGCTTCTCCAGTCTATCAACATAACTGAAGTCCCTCATCCCTGCAGTCACTCAGAAATCTTCTGATCCCGCTCCAAGTCCTTCCTAAAATGCAATGCTCAGAATTGGACAATACTCCAGTTGAGGCCGAACCAGTGTTTTATAAAGGATCATCAGAATTTCCACTTTTGTACTCTCTCTATTTTCATGAAGCTCAGGATCCTGTAAGCTTTTTGAAGCGTTTTCTCAACATGCCCTGCCACCTTCAACGATTTGTGCACATATACACCTCGGTCTCTGTTCATGCACCCTTTCGTTTATATTTCTCCTCATTCTTGCTTCCAAAATATATCACTTCACACTTTTCTGCATTAAATTTCATCTGCCACGTGCCCGCCCATGTCCTCTTGAAGTCCATCACTGCACTTCCAAGTTTTGTCTCATCTGCAAATTTTGAAATTGTGCTCTGTGCACCCACATCCAAGTCATTAATATACATCAAGAAAAGTAGTGATCCTAGTACCAACCCATTGGGAAACACCACTGTATAACTTCCTCCAGTGTGAAAAACAACTGTTCACTGCTTCTCCGTTTCCTGTCACTTAGCCAATTATGTATCCATTCTGCCACAGTCCCTTTTGTTCCATGGGCAAACCTATTATGTAGCATCTTATCAAATGCCTTTAGGAAGTCCATGACATCAACCGCATTGCCTTCATCAACCCTCTCGGTTTCCTCATCAAAAAACTTGATTAGGTTGTTTAAATACGATTCGCCTTTAACCAATCCATGCTGGCTTTCCTTAATTAAACTAAAATTGTCCAAGTGTCTTAATTTTGTCCTTGAATCTGAAAGAGTGCAAAACCATTTTATTGGTTGGAACAAATTGGCAACCACAGTGATTGCAATGAGCCAGCCATTTTGGCTCTGCTAAAGGAAGGTGTGGGTGAAACTTTACTTTAATTGCATTATTTTAAATTTAATTATGAATCGCTAAATGTATTTCAGGTTAAATTGCAAGGTTTATTACATGGCCAGAGTGTGGGCAAAGATACTTTCAACTTCAGGAGTAGAAAGCCTTTCTGTACTTTGCACACCAAGATGGTGGAGGGGTTTGCTGCCACATTTTAATGATTCCATTCGGGCTGGGATGAAATAATTGAAAACATTTAAATTCTCACCTCAATGATTTTAAAAGTTAAATCAGGCAAGTTGAGAGCTGATTTGGTTTGCAATTAAACATTTTGTACAAGCGCATGTGGAATCGGTCACTACAAAAATGCAAATTTCTGTTATCTCTAGTGCCCATTCCCATTACTGAGGGAATGGAGTCAAATTTCTTCTCTTTTTAAAAAGAGAGAGAAAAGGTAGGAATCCCAGAGCATCCAAGGAAATAAATACCACCAACCATCAGAATAAACACTTAACTTGTGTTTGTTAACAATATATTTCCTCACCAAGCATTGGCTTATGGTCGTGTTGATTTGAATCCAACGGTACCCCCTCTACTGCCTGTTTGTACTGAAGCTTGATCGGCATAGAGCAGAGACTGAATTGCAACTTCCTTGTTCCACAGCTGAGCAAACCAATGAGAGGGCACATTGTTTTTCCAAAAGAGCCAATGGGAAGGGAGCTGGCACCAAGCCTTCCAATCAGTGAGTAGAGACCAAGCCTTCCAATCAGTGAGTAGAGAAGGGGTGGGCATGAAGACAGGACAATCCATTGGAGGCAAGCAAGCTGCCCTGGAAATTCTTATCCCCAGCCAGCATTCCCATTACTGCAGATACTAAACCTCATTTGCTTTTCCAATCTGGTCTATCATTGATCTCACTGGAGGGATAGTGTACACAAAAGGCACAAGCTGCATTCAGAAACAACAGGATAGACCAAAGCTCAGGCAACACAAGTCACTTACTGAGATCAGATAAATCACAAAGGAGCCAGTGACTGAACCGTTGCAGTTCAACCTTCCAACTCCACTCAGCTGACCATGTTGCAATGGTGTTCAATGTGCGCATGCAGAGTCTTTGTAAAGACAATTCCAAGCACAATGTAAGGGGGAGTAGATGGATGGGGAAATCACTAATGGGAGACAGTAGCTATGGAGCAAGCCAATCCTGGGACCTCTTGAAATCCTCTCTTGCACCACTAGAGGGCTGTGGACCCCCTCCCCCACCCCCGCAGAGAATCCATGACCTAATCCCGTGTGCACCCAAGAAGCTAATCAGGAGGTGGTGCCGAACAAAGAAAAAAAAAATCATGATTTTTTCCCAAGTGGAATCATGAGACTGAGAGTTGAGGTGAGATTGAGAGAAATCAGCTGTCCCACAATTAGTTAGCATTACTGCGGGATTGTCTTCACTCGGACAGCCACGACCAAAGAGTCGCTGCAAACTGTCATCGGACTCGAGTGAGAAATCCAAGTTATTTAATTTGAGTGCGAGGTTCAATATTAGTTCCCAACTCCTTTCTCTGCTTTTATCATCACAAATGTCAAGTTGGGTTGGGCAAGCTTCAAGCCACACCAGTGCAGCCTTCAGCCATCTGAGGAAAAAAAAAGTGTTTGAAGAACAAGCCCTCAAATCTACCACCAAGCTCATGGTCTACAGGGCTGTACTAATACCCGCCCTCCTGTATGGATGAGGCATGAACGATGTATAGAAGGTACCTCAAGTCGCTGGAGATATATCACCAACGATGTCTCCGCAAGATCCTACAATTCCCCTGGGAGAACAGGCACACCAACATCAGTGTCCTCGACCAGGCTAACATCCCTAGTATTGAAGCACTGACCACACTATCAGCTTCGCTGGGCAGGCCACATAGTTTGCATGCCAGATGAAACTCCCTAAGCAAATGCTTTATGCGGAGCTCCTTCATAGTAAATGAGCCAAGGAAGTCAGCGGAAACCTTATAAGGACACCCTCAAAGCCTCCCTGGTAAAGTGAGACATCACCACTGACACCTGGGAGACCCTGGCCGAAGACCGCCCGAAGTGGAGAAAGTGCATCCGAGAGGATGTTAAGCTCTTCGAGTCTCAACACAGAGCGTGAAGAGGCCAGGTGCAGGCAGCGGAAGGAGCGCGCAGCAAACGAGCACCACCAACCCCTTCCCTTGACGAATGTCTGTCCCACCTGTAACAGGGTCTGTGGCTCTTGTATCGGACTGTTCAGCCAAAGAACTCACTTTGCGAGTGGAAGCAAGTCTTCCTCGATTCCGAGGGACTGCCTATGATGATAGATTGTAGAAGCAGCAATTCTGACTGGACTCCTTGCACTGGTTCCCTCAAAGAAGAGACTGTTGCACACTGTTTGGGTTGATATTGCCTGGTATAAAACTCCAGTACAGCATCAAACTAGGTTCCCTTGGTTTTCAGGGGTCTGTTTGAGGATTTGGCTATTTGATGAACTTACACAGTGCTGGGCAATTTGCTGACATCAGAGATTGGTAGCTGCAGTGCAACTACAGCCTAAAATAATTTAGAAGCCACATCCAAATTACAAGGCACCTTTTTAATTATTGGTTCAATAGTCAAATTAAAACAGCATGTTAACTTTCCCATGGAAAACCAATAGAAATTCAAGTTCATCTTGTTAAGGAAGTAAATCAAAAATATTTGTGCCAAATATGAAATATCAACTTATCAAACTCCAATACCTGTAATTCAAGTGCTACACCACACTGAAAGTAATGCTTTAAACTCTTAAGAATTCTTTACCTAATCCAAGAAGTCTTTTACAAAATTCTCATTTCTGACTAGCATTTATATAGCACGTTTCACGACATCCCAAAATGCTTTAGTGAGTCAATGAAGCAATTTTGAAGTAAATTCACAGTTGTAATGCAGGAACCACAGCAGCCAATTTGCACACAGCAAGCTTCTACAAACGGCAATATAATAACCAGATAATATGTTTATAGTGATGTTGATCGAGGGATAAATATTGGCCAGAACACCAGGGAGAACTCCCCTGCCAGTCTTCGAAATAGTACGAGATTCTTTACGTCCACCTGAGCACGCAGAGGGGGCCTTGATTGAACGTCTTGGCTGATGGACGGCTCCTCTAAAAGTGCATCACCTCAGACAGTGCAGAACTGGAGTGTTGGCCTCGATTTTTGTATATAACACAACCACTCAAGAATCCAGAAATTTAAAAATATGTACTAGTAATTAGAAGCTTACAGTGCAGTAATGAAATGCTACTTCTGCAAATCTTTTGAAAATGTTTAAGTAATTCCAGTTTATAAAACATTGGTCACACTTTACAAATGGTCTCTTAATTTTAGGTTACTTGCTCTGGGTAAAGGTAACATTTAGCTTTAGTCAGAGACCACAATCATCCTGAAGCCATTGGGTTATGCCAACATTAAACAGCGCTACAATTTCAAAGAAAATCTAAACCATGACAGAAGGATCAAAATCTCAGCTTCTATAAAATTTTGTTGAAACTGGATACTTGTAAACAAAGTAATTAGAAGACCAAGTTAAAAAAACTATTGAAGCCAAACCACATTGCACGTCAATGGTTACTGGCCAAAGTACAAATGATGAAAGATGTTTACCAACTGTGAACTGTTGATAAGGTGGCATCCAAAAATTGTGGTCTACTAAAAAGCTGCAGTTTCAAACAGTTTATATTTTTTACATTATCCTATTGCTGTTGGTGACAACTGCAGTAATGGGAAGAAAAAAAGAGCAAAAAGAAATTCCACTATGTTCACAAGTTACCTGCATCTAAAAAAAAATCCAATGCAGTTATTAGAAAAGGATATTGTGCACAAAATTAGTGTGCTATAAGATATATTGATGAATAGGAATAATAGTTGTTTACTTTTCCAATTATTTTCTCACCCCTTCCCACCCCGCCAAGGTCTTGATATTTCACTGGAGTACAACAGACTATTGCATCCCATTGAAGGGAAGGATCAGAATGAGAAGCATTAGTATTAAAAAAAAAAAGTGGATTCCACCTTTATCTTGTATCCACATTTCCGGCAATGGTTGCCGACTAACCACCAGGAGCTGAAACTGTGGATAATGCTCTCCTCCCTCGCCCAAGAGTGATAAGGTTGATTGTTTGTACCCCTAGAATTGGCCTAACTGAGATCAGTTAGTTCAGCCTTCTGAACCACTGCAGTCCATGTGGTCAAGGTACTCCTGCAGTGTTGTTGTTACGTAGAGAGTTCCAGGATTTTGACCCAGTGACAATGAAAGAACAGCGATATACGTCCAAGTCAGGATGGTGTGTGATTTGGAGAACTTGGAGGTGGTGCACCTATTGCCCTTGTGTAGAAGTCACTGGTTTTCTGTCGAAGAAGCCCAGAGTGTTACTGCAGTGCATCTTGTAGATAGTGCACGCAGCACCTACCGAGTGGTGGTGGTGGTGGTGGAGGGAATGAATGTTTAATGTGGTGGACGGGGTGCGGATCAAGTGGGCTGCTTTGTCCTAGATGGTATAGAGCTTCTTGAATGTTGTTGAAGCTGCACTCATCCAGGCAAGTGGAGTATTCCATCATATTCCTGACTTGAGGCTGGTGGAAAGGTTTTGGGGAGCCAGGTGAGTCACTCGCTGCAGAATACTTGGCCTCTGACCTGCTCTTGTAGCCACAGTATGTGTGTCTGGTCAATGGTGATCTCCAGAATGTTAATGGTGGGTGGGGAAATTCGATAATGGTAATACCACTGAATGTCAAGGGAAGGTGGTTTGATTTTCTTATTGGAGGTGGTCATTGCCTGGCAGTTGTGTGCTGCAAATTTTACTTGCCACTTATCAACCCAAGCCTGGATGTTGTCCAGGTTTTGCTGCATGTGGGCACGGACAGCTTCATTATCTGAGGCATTACAAATGAAACTGAACACTATGCAATCAGCGAACATCCCCACTTTTGACCTTATCCTGGAGGAAAGGTCATAGATCACGTCGTTAGATGTAAAACAATTTTACAATGTTACATATTTTTGAGCTGAAGCTCGAAATGGATACGTGACCAAATAAATCTCAATGATACAAGGCAGAGTTTATTAAAAATTCAACTGTAGACCTAAAGGACACATCTCCAGTTTAGCAGCAGGTGACTATCTTATGCATTACATGGTTATAGCATTTCTGTTCCAATACAATAGCATATCTAACTTAGTGCAACTGAGTCGATGGGAGAAGTAAACTAATATCCATCAAACAGTTACAAAACATTTAATTTTGGATTCCGAGCTAGAGCCTGAAACTTACAAGCATAATACTGACTTGCAGGTCACTAGAAATTTAGAAGCAGCTACAATTTTCTGGATTCCCATAGGGAATACTTGAGCAGCAGCATTAAAGATACAGGTAGACTAGAAGCTATAAAACATAACTGTACCCCAGACAACTCGCAAGTAATGCCATGATTATTTGTAGATGTCCACAAGTAGGTATATAAAAAAGACTTGCCTCGAATATTTGACCAACACACTCCAAAGTATCGGAAGTATATATATTTTAGTTCTCCTGATCTCAATAACCCTGCAAAAGTTCCCAGCGCAAAAAAGTATTTTCTTTAGCAAGGAAATTGTGGTTGTAAAAATTAGGTGGAGCACTTCAATTCATTTCCCCTTTTGTTCCTTTCTTAGCAGGGCAACACTGGATTGGTAATACCAAGAACAACAGAAAAGGGAAAACTCAAGTGTATGGAGTGTGGTGTGTACGGAGTGTGGTGTGTACATGTTAAAAATTACTTTGGGTAGGGAGACTGCGAGAAGAAACATTACAATTTTTCCATTTGCTCCAAGCGCATCAAAGCGGCTTCCCTTAAGCAGATTTCATCCCATCTGAAGCATCCCCCTGTAAAGGCTCTCCAGAATTTTGATGAATTCCTGGACAAGTCAGTAGGCAGGTCTTTGTCCTCAAATGATCTGTCCAACACCTGCACTGCGCTTGATTAATTGTTACTTCCTCCACTAGATCTCAATTCCCAATGACCGACAGTTTTCAGCCTACAGCAGCTCATCTGATACTTTTATTGAGCCAGCTAAAAATGAGAAGACAAGCAAAGATTCAGCAAAAAGGAAGTTAAAGCAGACCACAAAATAAGTAAGGCAGCATGCCTGGCTATTGAGACTTCATATTGCACCATAACGGCAGCATGTTATGTAAAGACAAGTCCTTTCCCAGGGCAATCGTGTTTTCCAGGTACTGAGGATATTCACAGCAGGGTGGATGATTGGATGATTTAAAGAAAGGGAGTAAAAGGAACCATCGTTGCTTTATATATTTGAATTATCATTGATAAGAAGCATGTTCCCTCAGAGAAACTATCTGATGAATAAATGCAAGCATAAAAAAGGTGCCGAGAACTCAGCCTGTTAGCTATTAGAGGGTCAGAGGGGAACGGCACAATTATTGACCTAAATAAATGATTGAAGGACTTTTGCAAAAAGGAGCAGCTCACATTTGTGGACAACTGGAGAACATTTTATGAGAAGTGGGATTCACCTGAAACAGTTGGAAGCCAAGACATTGGCCCAGAATGTTGAAGGAGCAGTTGGGAGGTCTTTAAACTAACTGGGGTGGAGAATGATCTGCATTCAGAGACAAACAGAACAGCAAGGACAAGAATTCAGTGTAAAGCTGTTGTCAATTATAAAAGGACAGTTAGATTAGAGCATAGGAATCAGGACAATTCCACCATGAGGGGTTCATAAGCAACAATTTTATGCCTATGCTAGAAGAATCAGAATATCACATTTCATATGCAGCTATGGAAGAAAGACATTAAAATGATGGTTCGATATAAATGGTGTGCCTGAATTTTAGTTAAAGATACTGAAAGGATGGAATAGGATAAAATGGTGAGGTATACAGCTCTTTATATTAGGAAGGATTTAATGCGGAGAGAGATATTAGTCTGCAAGGAGCAGTTAAAGCAATCTGGGTGCTGTTGGCCCCAAATTGGTCATTGCTACCTTCAAATCAAGGGACTAACTAGGACAAGGCACTGAGACTTCAGACTTGTGTGTGTAATGGGGGATTTTGGTTACCCAGTTAATCAGCCAAATATTGAGGGCAGGGCTAAATATTTGCAAGTGTTGATGTGCAAATTTCTTCCTTTAGAATGTTACTGAGGCTAGTAAGGAAAATAATTCACTTGATAGCCCTCACCAGTGACCCAGAGGTGGTATTGGACCTCTGTATGGGGACGCATCTGGGCAACAGGGATCATAACATCACATTCAAGTTAAATTAGCTAAATACTTGGAGATAATTTGATGTTTATGCCAGATTTTAGGAGAGCTCAATTAGAGAGAATGAGGAGGAATTTGGGTAAGGTTTATTGGTGGATGATGCAAGGTAGGGATAACTGCAGTACAAATAGAAGAGAAAATTTAAATCCATACTTATGGACAAGAAAGCCATGTATGTCCTTCAGGTTAAAAGCAGAGTTTATGGCAAAATTGAAACTAAAATGGCTTAGTTGTTATGTCCAAAGACAAACTAAAGCTAAAGTATGTTACCAGGTACAAGAAAAATAGCTCGAGAATAGGGATAGGCTCAATTGAAGGCAACAAAATTTGTCAACAGATTGGCCAGGAGAGCAATGAATAAAAATCAATTGTAGTTAGGCCTGGCACTGATGGCAAGATCTTTTTAAAGTTAAGTTAAGAGTCAGAGAGTGATCAAGAACTACATAGGGCCTTAGAGTCCAAGACACTGAATGGTTACTTGGTATCTGTTTTCACTAAAAGATGATGCCGAGATGCCAATATTGATTAATAGATGTGATGCTAAAACTGAATTTAATGATGGCTAGGATTAAGTTTAGGGGCTGAATTTTGCCACCATTCTGTATTGTTATTTTGGCCTACGCTGTTTTTTTTGGAGCAGATTAAAATCTGCAAATTTCTCCAAAGTTTCAGCGCCAACTTAGATGATTTTTTTAGTTCCCAATTTTTTTGTATCACTGGGGGTGCTGGCTGCGCCATTTCTGGCTATTTAAGTGAGTTTGGCCAAGTAAGATTTTTTTCAAAAACGACGCAATGCACCATTCTGAAAAACCTTACCTACACTTAAGAAAATCGGCACAGAGAAGATGCCATTGAGCTGAAGACACAGCACCTTGGGCGGTGGGGCCTTTCGGCCCAGGATAGCAACAGAACTGGCAGGGGCCATTTGACCTGGGATAGCAGTGGCACTGGGGCTCTACAAAAAGTGGTAACCTAATGTCACTATAATCTTCCAATAAACAGAAGTGAAGAGATCTTGGCAATGGTAATATGTACTGGGCTGTTACAGCTCCACCCACAGAGTTCAAGGACAATCTGCACCGCTGCAAAATGAAAGTTTATTCCGACGAAACTTGGAACTTTTTTTTTGCTGCAGTCCTTCACTAATAAAAAAACCTGGACGTACCTCCACAACTATGCCAAAAATTAGCCATGTGGAAAATTGCCCCCCCCACCCCCCCCAGGTTTCATTACGTAGTGACAGATTTTGAGAGCTTGGAGAAAGCCCAGAGGGCAGGCATAGTACCCAGTCTTGGAGCTCTTAGCTATCAGGATAAGCTCAACAAACTGGGACCCATTTCCAATGAAGAAACATACACTTCAAAAGATACCATTGGTGCCTTTACAGTGAATGGAATAGTTTCGGTTTGGATGAATTAGGTGTTTTTAAAGCAAGTTAAGGAAAGGAGTAGGGGTCAGGAGAACAAAAGCATGGTGTCTGGTTAGAAGCCAGGACGCATGTCTTTTCAAATAGATTGTCAAAACATGTAGCAAGTATGGATTTGTTACAGGCCTTCCAAGGGATCTGGATGAGTTCCCATAAGATAGAAAGTAGGTGGGCTATCAGTTACTGCAGTCTCCTGGAGCTTCGTCGATTGCTGTTGAAGGTTAGAAGCATTTCCCAGAGCTTTCTTTTCTTAACAGTCTTGCCTCTGCCAAGAGATTGCCTAACTTTAAAAAAAGACTGAGGGAGGAGGGGTTGGATTGTTGGCATATATAGGCTGCATCATGTATTGACTGACAGAATGGATAAATCATTTTTCATTTACTTTCTCCCTTGGAGTTTGCACTGGCCTGTACAGTGATTGAGCCAGTAACCTTGGCATTATTAGATCTAACCAACCAAGCCAATCGTCTTCTGTCTTTTTTCAAATGTTTGTTTGTTCTGCCACTCAAGAGCAAGAGCCAAGGATTTATAGGCAGCTGGCAATTTATTGAAATTTCCCCTCAACAATTAGCCTCTAATTGACACTAGTCCCAAATTAGACCACTTCTCCATAGGAAGTATCGAAGGAGTGGCCTTAAAAAAAAGGACATTCCAGTTTAAATACAGCTCCATTTTTTGCAGCTAAACATCACATCCATGCTCCAGATTTTAGGCTGTGAGCAACAGCTCATTTTTATTAAAATTTTAAAAGTAGTGCAATTTTAGTTGGTATAATTAGGACAACATTGTTCCAAAAATATTGCAAGTTTAAAAAAAATCCTGCACTTAAGATTCTATTTCATGGAATACAGCATTAGAAATCCAGACTCAAACATTATCTCATCAACATCCTTGTTGCAATAATGAACTTGGGAGCCAAACAAAAAATGCATTTAAAAATATTTTATTCGAGAGCCTATTCATTCCGATGGCAGCAGGGTTGTCGGCTATGGAAGCATCTCTCTCAGTTTTACTGGCCTCTTTACCATCTTAAACCCAATCATTATTCAATTCAATACTTACAACCAAAGCATCTGTTGGAATCAAACAATATTTAAAAGTTTCTGAAAGATTTCATTTGTACTTGTGCTCATCATTTGACACTATTCTCCATTTAAGTGGACTGAACAGATGTCTGACTTCGGTCATTGGTTCCAAAAAACTAAAGAAAGAAAAAGACTTGGATTTATATAGCGCTTTTCATGACCACTGGATGACTCAAAGCACTTTACAGCCAATTAAATAAGTCACTGTTGTAATGTAGCAGCAAGCTCCCACAAACTGCAGTGTTATAATGACCAGATAATCTGTTTTTGTTATGCTGATTGGGGGATAAATATTAGCCAGAACACCGGGGATAACTCCCTTGCTCTTCTTCGAAATAGTGCCATGGGATTTTTTACGTTTACTTGAGAGCGCAGACAGGACCTCAGTTTAACATCTCATCTAAAAGATTGCATCTCTGACGGTTGACTGAGCATTGCACTTAGATTTTTTTGAACCAAATCATCTTCACTTTACCAACACGGACATTATTTCCAAGAAGGCTTACCACACTTCCCCACTATGGGAATTGAACTATCCCATGACTTGATTAAGCAGCAAATCAGAACCACCTTGCTCTCTTTTTTTCTCTCTCATCACCTATTGAAATGTTAGATTTAGTGCCTAATGATTGAGGAAGCAGATTGAGAAAAGGGGCAAAGTAAAAACTGGTTTTATTCTATACCCCTTCCAAGTACTCTACACAGATTACATTAGAAAACATTAAACCATTTAAAAATCTCATTATATCCAGCAGAATTTCAAGCATTCTAGAGAATATCCTAATAGTTTAACAAAACCCAAAGCAAAACAGACTTGATAATTTAGCAAATGATCCCAAAGTCTAATGAAGGAAAATTATTTTCCAATACACATCCAGTTTCTAGATTTTTTTTTTGACCATGGTTCAAAAAAAAAATGGTTTGGATGCAAACAAAAAAAGATATTATGTTGAGAATTTTAATAAAAGGTAGACTTGCTCTTGGACAACTTTGTTGACATAAATGACCAAGCACACTTACTAAATACACCAGATTTTGAAAGAAAGTACTTCCCATTTAAAATGCAATCTGCATTTATTCTGCTTTCCCATGCACCATAGCTGAACATACATACAGTCACACAGAATGGAGATTGCAAGGCATTTTACAAAAAAAAGGAATTGAACAAAATACCTCTCCTATGTTTTAATTCCCCCAGTGTTTAAATAGATAAAGACTAATGAAACAGAAGGCAAACTTGAGGTGCAGAAATTGCACCAATTGATCACATTAACAGTAAATCATCAGTGAACAAGGAAGATCGTCCGGTTTTAAATAGCCATAGACAATCTGCCCCAGCCAACTCTGCATGCTCAGAAGTTGTTGGTTTGGTGAAAAAAAATAAGTGTACAAAAATACCTCGATTACAGCATATTTTCCCAAATAGTAAGATTTTTTTCCCCCCCACAATTGAAAGTAGTGTGCTCAATTTTCCCCCAGTGATTTGCACCTTTTTTTGGCATGCGCGCTTTTTTTGGTGTAAGTTAAAAAATTTAAGTTTCCCCAATGAATGTGCGCCAGTGTAAATCAGTTAGTTACGATTTTTTTCAGTTAGTTTTTTTTTGCGTAATGGGGGCGTTACCTGATGTCTGTGCCAGTTTTTATCCAATTATGTAAGTTTGCCCCCAAAGAATTTCTCCTAGGTCAGGGTATGTGACCACTCCCAAAAAACCTTCTGGTAAGTTAAGAAAAACCAGCGCACAGTGAAAGATCAGCGCTGAAAGATGCCATTGTTTTTCAGCAAAATTTGGGAGGGAGTCAAGAACACTTAAATACACAAAGATTAAATTTTTTTTTAAATCTTAAAAAGCAGTAAATGAAAGTTTGATGGAATTCTAAGTTTTCATTTTTTTTTTAAATAAACTGACACACCACCACTGAACGTCTACAAACAGGGCTCGAGGGTCGGAGCGTCGCCCGGCAGAATCGGATACTTGCCCGGACACAGGAGCTCGGCTTCAAAAGAATAGAGGGGGGTTGGGGGGCTGTGGGAGGCATATGGAAGACATCAGAAGCTTGCACTACCCATCAAATCAAGCCCAGGTGGGTGTGGGGGTGGGGGGGGGGCAGCTGTGGAAGGCATATGAGGCATCAGAAATCTGCACTACCCATCCAATGTATGCTGTAGTGTATATGGATTTTATCAAAGCTTTCGATAAGGTCCCACATGGCAGACTGGTCACGCAAGTAAAAGCTCATGGGATCCAGGGCAAAGTGGCAAATTGGATCCAAAATTGGCTCAGAGGCAGGAAGCAAAGGGTGATGGGTGTTTATGACTGGAAGAATGTTTCCAGTGGGGTTCCACAGGGCTCAATCCCTTGCTTTTTATGGAATAGATCAATGATCTAGACTTGAATATAGGGGGTATGATTGAGAACTTTGCAGGTGATACAAAAATAGGCTGTGTGGTTGAAGAAGAAAACTGCGGACTGCAGGAAGATATCAAATCAACTGGTCAGGTGGGCAGAACAGTGGCAAATGGAATTTAATCCAGAAAAGTGTGAAATATTGCATTTGCGGAGGGCTAACAAGGAAAGGAAATGCACATTAAATGGTAGGACATTGAGAAGTGGAGAGGAAAAAAAAAAAGAGACCTGGGAGTGCATGTCCACAGATCCCTGAAGGTAGCAGGCAAGGTGGATAAGGTGGTAAAGAAGGCATACACAATGCTTGCCTTTATTTGCTGAGGCATAGAATACAAGAGCAGGTTGAGTTATGCTTGAACTGTATAAAACACTGGTTAGACCAGCTGGAGTACTGCATGCAGTTCTGGTCACCGCATTACAGAAAGGGTGTGATTGCACTGGAGAGGGTACAGAGGAGATAAATGAGGATGTTGCTGGAGTAGAGATCTTAGCTAGGAGAACAGATTGGATAGGCTGGGTTTGTTTTCCTTGGAACAGAGGAGGCCGAGGGAAGACCTCATTGAGGTGTATAAAATTATAAGGAGCCTAGATATAGTGGATAGAAAAGGGCCTATTTCCCTTTGCAGAGGGGTCAAAAACCAGGGGGCATAAATTTAAAAGTAATTGGTAGAATATTGAGGGGATTTGAGAGGAAATTTCTTCACGCAGAGGGTAGGGAGGGTCTGGAACACACTGCTTGAAAGGGTGGTAGAGGCAGAAACCCTTACCACATTGAACAGGTACTTGGATGTGCACTTGAATTACCGTGACCTGCAGGGTTACGGACCTAGAGCTGGAAAGTGGGATTCGGCTGGATAGCCTGGTTGGCCGGCACGGACACGATCGGCTGAAATAGCCTTCTTCTGTGCTATAAACTTCTATTATGATTCTATGAAACGTAGCCTGGTTGGGGGGGGGGGGGGGGGTCCCCATCACACAGGGATGTGAGCAGCGCCTGCTCAGATCTGGGTGTGGTCAATACACACCTTGTGGGGAGAGAGACCAAAGAACCTTGTCCTGCCTACCTGCCGTTTTGAGCTTCTTGCAAAGGTAAAATTTAATCATGGGGGCAATACTGACAAATACCAGACCTTGTGCAAGCCTTCTATATGATGGTGCTGTGGAGGAGACAATTGATTCGACGTCATCGCATCAGGAACATCAGAGCACGTAGGTTGACAGGCACGAGACCTTACCCGCATTGGGTATATCGAGACAGGCGTTCATACCTGCACCCGAGTGATGACTGTCAGAAAAGTTGTTTCCGCAAAGAAGTTGTAACCGAGATCCGACTGTTAGTAAAAGCAGACCTACAACCTAGAAGCGGCGGGAGGACTACTTCGTCAGCTGAAATGGAGGTTACAGCTGTACTTTCATTTTATGCATCTGGATCAAAGCTACAACTGGGGATGTGTGCACCATTTCTCAACATGCAACACATACCTGCATTCAGCAGGTGATTGCTGCACTTTATGCCCGGAGGAATGACTACATAAAGTTCCCCATGACTGCCCAGGCAATGCATGACAGGGCTGTGAGCTTCTCCAGGATTGCTGGCTTCCCCAAGGTACAGGGTTGTATTGATTGTACTCATCGCCTTGCGAGCAACCTGGAGGATTCAGAGATGTATAGGAACAGAAAAGGCTTCCACTCCATTGACGTGCAACTTGTGTGTGACAACATGCATCACATCATGTCAGCTGATGCAAGATACCCTGGGAGCACCCATGATGCATTCATCCTATGCGAGAGCGTTATATCTGCCATGTTTCAGCAGCAGCCAGAAGGGCAGAGCTGGCTACTGGGAGACAGAGGATACGGCCTCGCCACCTGGCTCAATGCCCCTACACTTAACCCGGACGGAAGCCGACGGGGAATACTACGTGTCACAGCATAATGGAGAGGACCATTGGCATTTTGAAACAGCGTTTCCGATGCCTGGACCATTCCAGAGGCTACTTACAATACTCCAGAGATTGTCGGACAGTTCACTGTTGTGTGCTGCATGCCTTAGCCACCATGAAGCAGAAGACCCACTGGGTCTGATGATAATGATGTGGAAGATGCAGATTGTTATGTATGCAAACCTCATCAATGTGTAAGACTTGCCACTTGGAGGCACAACTGTGGGAGACCTAAGGGTCACCTATGCAAGCAGGTATAAAATGCAATCCACCATGCTGCTGCCTCACTTGAGTTACATTAAAGAGAGACCAAGGTCACAATGGTTTGAGCTTACAACAGTCTCGTGGAGTTATTCTGAAATTAACACACATGACGAGCAGGACGATGAGGACGAGGAAGCCATGCAAGTGCCAGAGGACGGCGGCGGAGGAGGAGGGCGGTGTTATGTATGTAAACATTGTAACTGTGTAAGACTTGCCACCAGAGGGTGTAACTGTTGGAGGCCCAAGGGTCACCTGCTCACCTTGTGTAAGGAGTATAAAAGGTTGCAACATGCTGCTTAAGCACTCGAGTTGTATTAAAGAGACTAAGGTCACATCAGTTTTAGCTCTCAGTACTCAGTCTTGGAGTTCTTCCACACTTAAAGGGGCACAGTGGCCCGCCTATTAACGATTGTTTGAGCCTCGCGCCAGCAGCTCATCCGTGAACACTTTGTTGCCTGAAGGCTCAGCGGCAACTATTCCAAATGGACCATGTTTACTGTTGTGTTGTGGTAATTAAACAAAATAGTGGAAATGATTGTTATAATTTAAAATATATTTTATTCAAAAGTTTAATACTTGTTTGTACTTAACTAAAAATATTCTTGTATCAAACTTTAAAGTTTTCACTTAGATCACTTACACACTTTTAAATTTATAAATTTACATAACTTACAAAAAACTTTTAATTTGAGAACAGTTACAACAGTAACAACAACAGCAGCAAAGAAAGCCTGCACCCATCTCTTCTCCACCTTATTCTAAGATCGCCCGCTGCGCTTGGTGACTCCATCACCCCTGCCCACAGGCAGTCGCGCAGCGTTTCTCGGGTTGGTACCAAGCTTAGTCTTTAGAGCATCTCAGGTAATGCGCACTTCTTGATGGGTGGTGGGGGGCAGCCAGTAATGTGGAAGGCCTGGCTTGTGCCTCTTGAGGCTGGTTTGGGGATTGGAGTGGGAGTGGCAGTTAAGTCTGTCAATGGGCACGGGGTCTGGGCATGTTCCCTTATTGCAGCAACTAACTCAGACATTCCCTCACTCATGTGCCCTGACAATGTCTCAACTACCTCCAACATTCCTCCCTCATGTTCACTGACAGCACATCAGCTACCTGTGACATTCCCTCCCTCACGTGCAGGGACATTGTTTCTGCTGACTATTCCCGGACAGCATTCCCATTTCTCAAGAGTGTGTTGTTATTTCGCCCGACACCTCATCACCCACCGCATTGATGGTGTCCAGGAGTGATTGGACAAGGTGAATTGCTCTCCTTCCCCTCCTCACCCTGGGTGTGGCTCGTAGCATTGGACAGTGGGGCCCTGGGTGTGCCTTGCGGCATCCCACTGGGGCCCTGGGTGTGCCTTGCGGCATCCCACTGGGACCCGCAGCCTCAGACGATGGGAAACCATGCAACGTTCCACCAACACTCAAACCACTACTCAAGGAAGGGGCTAGCACCGCAATGGGCTGCACTTGCACTTCCTTCAAACTGAATACAACAGTGGGGGCTTCATCCATCCTCTCCCCTTCACCCCCATGCTGTTGGTCCAGAAGGTGAGATTGGAAGATATTCTCTTCAGCCTCATCCAAATCTTCTTCTGCATAGTCAGGGTTGGCCTCAAGTACTCAAAATATAACAGAACAGACAAATGGTTAGCAGCAGAGGAGGGGGCATGAGTCGGCTTACAAAGCGCAGGTAGCATGCCGATTTGAAACACCACAATGAATTATAGCATACTGCAACAACCAACACCTAGCTGAGGGAGACATCCCCATGAACCGAAGCATGGCTAGCCCGCATAGTACTTAACATTTATCAAAGCCAGACTCTGGAATTTGCAGGACTTCCCTCTCCCTCGAGTGTGGACCCAGCTTGTGCAGTGGTGGTTGCTTTTCTCCAGGCAGGACCCATCAAAGTAGTTCTCTTCCAAGGGTGTCAATGGGTGCAGATTTGCCAGGCCTCCTCCTGTTCGAGTTCTCTCATTTGTTGTGTGCCACTTTCCTCTGCAAAGATGAAAATATAACTAGAGAGAGTGTCTTTATGCTGGAGGGGACATATAGATGATCACATTTAAAATTGCAATTCCAGTAATTAATGAAAATATTACTTACATTAACGACTTGACCATGGTCTTGCCACTTGTTTTTGCACTGGCCTCAAGACCTGAGTGGTCACCATTGCAAAATAATCTTCTGCAAGTTGATTCCAGCGTTTCTTCATTTCTTTGGGTAGAACCTTTATGTAATTTCTGCTGGTGTCCAGCTCCTGTCATTTGCCCTCAATCACAGTGCCTCCGCTTCATCCTGCAAGAAATTCTTGGCCCTTGCGCTGCACTGCATCTTGCATTGCAGCTTCAATTTTTCCCAATGATAATTAAAAGTTCTCATACACAAACATAGAAAATAGGTGCAGGAGTAGGCCATTCGGCCCTTTGAACCTGCACCACCATTCAATATGATCATGACTGATCACTCCCTCAGTACCCCTTTCCTGCTTTCTCTCCATACCCCTTGATCCCCTTAGCCGTAAGGGCCATATCTAACTCCCTCTTGAATATATCCAATGAATTGGCATCAACAACTCTGCGCAGGGAATTCCACAGGTTAACAACTCAGTGAAGAAGTTTCTCCTCATCAGTCCTAAATGGCCTACCCCTTATCCCAAGACTGTGTCCCCTGGTTCTAGACCTCCCCAACATTGGGAACATTCTTCCCGCATCCAACCTGTCCAGTCCCGTCAGAATCTTGTACGTTTCTATGAGATCCCCTCTCATCCTTCTAAACTCCAGTGAATAAAGGCCCAGTTGATCCAGTCTCTTCTCATATGACAGTTCAGCCATCCCTGGAATCAATCTGGTGAACCTTCGCTGCACTCCCTCAATAGCAAGAACGTCCTTCCTCAGATTAGGAGACCAAAACGGAACACAATATTCCAGGTAAGGCCTCACCAAGGCCCTGTACAACTACAGTAAGACCTCCCTGCTCCTATACTCAAATCCCCTAGCTATGAAGGCCAACTTACCATTTGCCTTCTTCACCGCCTGCTGTACCTGCAGGTCAACTTTCAATAACTGATGAACCATGACACCCAGGTCTCGTTGCACCTCCCCTTAACATAGTAAAACAACCCGAGGCACTTCACAGGAGTATTACAAGACAAGAAAATATGACACCGAGCCAAAGAGTAAATGAGCAGTAGTAGGCCATTCGGCCCAGAGTCTGCACCACTATTCAATATCATGGCTGATCCTCTATCTCAACACCATATTCTTGCTTTTTCCCCCATATCCCTTGATGTCTTGTGTCTAGAAATCTATCCATCTCCCTCAAATATATTCAGTGACTTGGCCTCCTCAGCCTTCTGTGGTAGAGAATTCCACATGTTCACCACCTTCCGAATAAAAGAAATTCTCTTCATCTCAGTCTTAAGTTTCCGACCCCATATCTGGAGACTGTGACCCCTTGTTCTAGACTTCCCAGCCAGGGGAAACATCCTCCCCACATCCAGTCTATCCAACCCAATCAGAATGTTATACGTTTCAAAAATGATGGCAGATGACCAAAAGCTTGTTCAGGGATAGGTTTTAAGGAGCGTCTTAAGGAGGAGCAAAGTGTTGTATATGTGGATTTGTATTTACTCTGTACAGCCACCAGAGGGTTCATCCCCAAGAGTCCCAAGGGGTCCCTTTATCCCTTGGGAGCACAGGTATTTAAGGAGGCTTCACAGGTTGGAGAGGCACTCTGGAGACCTGCAATAAAAGACTAAGGTCACACTTTACTTTGAGCTCACTATTCAGTCTGACTCTTTCTCCATACACAACAGAGATAGATAGAGAGGTTTAAGGAGGGAGTTCCAGAGCTTAGGGTCCAGGCAGTTGAAGGCATGGCCACCGATGGTTGAGCAGTTATAAATCGGGGATTTTCAAGAGGGCAGAATTTGAGGAGTGCAGCTATCTGGAGGGTTGAGAGGCTGAAAGAGATTACAGTGATAGGGAGGGGCGAGGCCATGGAGGGATTTATAAACAAGGATTTTGAAAATGGAGGCGTTGCTTAACCGGGAGCCAACATGTCAGCGAGCACTGGGGCGATGGGTGAATGGAACTTGGAGCGAGTTAGGACACGGGCTGCCGAATTTTGAATGACCTCAATTTATACAGGTTAGAATGTGGGAGGCCAACCAGGAGTACGTTGGAGTAGTCAAGTCTAGAGGTAACAAAGGCATGAATGAGGGTTTCAGCAGCAGATGAGCTGAGGCAGGGACAGAGACGGGCAATGTTAAAGGAGGTGGAAATAGACGGTTTTAGTTATGCCATGGGTGTGGCCGGAAGCTTTTCTCAGGGTCAAATATGACACCTAGGTTGTGAACAGTCTGGTTCAGCTTCAGACAGATGCTAGGGAGAGGGATGGAGTTGGTGGTGGGGTCAAAAACAATGGCTTTGGTCTTCCCAATATTTCTGTTCATCCAGTCGAACAGTCTGCCAATTTGGATGGGTCGAGAGAAGTGGTGGTGACGTAGGGCTGGGTGTTGTCAGCATACATGTGGAAACTGACAATTTTTGGATTATGTCGCCAAGGGGGCAGCATATAGATGAGAAATAGGAGGGGGCCAAGGATAGATCCTTGGGGGACACCAGAGACAATGATGCAGGAGTGGGAAGAAAAGCCATTGCAGGTGATTCCCTAGCTATGATTAGATAGATAAGAATGAAATCAGGAGTGCGCAGTCCCACCCAGCTAGACAATGGTGGAAAGGCGCTGGAGGAGGATGAAGTGGTCAACCGTGTCAAAGGCTGCAGACAAGTCGAGGAGGGATAGCTTACCTTTGTCACAGTCACAAAGGATGTCATTTGTTCAGTGTAGGAGGGTGAGGAAAATACCGACAGATTGTATGCAAAACTCGCTTATAAATGATAGGGAATGGCCGTATAACATAGAATGAAACTTTATATTCCCTCAAAATCTTGAATATCTAAAGATCTTTTAAAGAATGCAGAACAGGCTGAAAAGGCCAGAGCAAGGTCAAACTTGTAGAAACAAACACATTCCAAGAGGTTGAGTGTGGTTCCATATGCTATGGAGGCTGAAGAGATCACAGGCCACTCAGCAGGCAGACTGATAAGGATTAACAAATACTTTGACTGAATCCCCTTCTTTGTCTCTATTCTTCCATTTGTGTTACCTGTGGCAGTTAGATAATTTTTCTTAGAAAACACTGCCACTGGCAGTGAGATGCTATCAATGTCACTTCAAGGATTAGTTGTAGGCCAGCCTACTCGAAATCTGTATAATAGTGTGAACCCTTTGGGTTTTTGAAGTTCCTGTCTTTGGCTGCTGAGACTGAGAGCTTCCCCGGCATATGTTGGAATAAAGATTGTTTCGAACCTATCTCTGGAGTCTATCAATCGGGTGTCGATCCTCTATTTCAGTGGGTCCGCTCGAGAGAAAGATTTCTCCACAACAATTGGTGTAGTCTTGGGCAGGATCCGGCAGCACCCAAGTGTGGCCAGCAGAGGCAAACCAAAAGGGGTGAGCATTTTAAGTTACCACCCAAGAGCTAGAGTTCAACCCGATGCTGGTCGCCCGGTAAGACCGAGGTATCCGAACACATTTGAGACAGACCCAGGAGAAGGTGCGATCGGTTCGGAACGTACTTGTAAAACTGCGTAACTACAAAGCGAATCACAGAGGCAGATCTATTAAAGAGCAGAAAAACAAACCGCACAAGAACCACCTGAAAGCAGTGGTAGTGAGAAACCCACTAGGCTTACGATTTTAAAGAGATGGCCGAAACAACCATGGATTGGTAACACGAGGGGTCGATTACGAAGTTCTTAGCTGAGAGAGAGAGAGAAAAAAAAAATGTGTTTGTGTGAAAGTTTTCCTGACTGTGGAATGTTTGGAGTGGGAATTAATTAATTTTTCATTTGTCTGAAAGTCTGTCTTTTACAAAAGAAAGAAGAATGTAGGTTTTTTTAAACCCCCACCACCCCACTTTTCAAATATGGTGCTGAAAGCTTGTTTAACCCTTTGTAATGTTGTATTGGATCTGGGAAAATTGCGTACCTATTTAAGTTAGAAATGCAGGTGCGGATTTATTTTGATGTACAGAGCCATGAAACACACAAAAGACGGGTTGTTTAACAAAAGATAAAACTTCAGCCTTGAAGTTAGTTGCTAAAAGAAAAACAAATTGAATGTTTTTATTGGATTACCAAAAAAGTGTGGTTTTGTTTTAAATCAATTTGAATCGTAACAAAGTACTGCCTTTTCAATTTGGTTATTGCAAGCAAATCAATTTGAACTTTTAAAAAGCACCGTCTTCTTTAGTGTCCCTTATTTTAAAAAGCCTGCATAAATTTCTTGGAGCTATAAGCTAAGGGAAGCTCTGTCCCCTTGTGTAAAATTTGTTAAATACAAAAATGAATTCAGTTCTTTACAGTTCATCAAAAAGGCATTTGAAGCAAGAACATGGAAACTGACATCAAATTTTATCTGCTCTGTATTGTGTTTATTTAACATTAACTGCGGAAAAAAACAAAACCATATTGTTCTGAATTTAATTAAGGTTAATTAACCAATGAGAACTGGACTTTCATTGTGGTCACGGTGAAATTCTGGTTATTTCAAAGTGTGAATGTCCCTCATTCCAGATATGAAACTTTCACCACATTGGAAAAAAGGAGATAAAAGACACTATGTTGTAATGATTTTTGCTAGGAAAAATAAAAGTTGTCATTTGGGAAATGTTATTCTAAATTACGGGAAAGTTTCTAGTTCAGTAAAAGAAATTTAAATTTTGGGCATGGAAACCTTTTTAAAAATGGATGATACTGCACAGTTTGGAAATAATGCTAGAAAGTTTAGAGGCAATCTAAAATGCCATATTCGCTGATGAGATCAAGATGAATTGCGAGCACTTGTCTATCAGGGAAGGTTTTTAAAAAAGAATTACGCAAAGTCACGTAATGACATCATGCCTTTAATTTAAGTTTCTTAATTGGAAGTGAATGTTTTCCCACTTGCCAGAAGGAAAATAAATATTAACAGTTAAATAATTTTTTTTTTTTTTTTTTTTTTAAAGTGTAATGACGGGGACCAAGTTAGAATGTTTGATATGTTTTCTATCTTTAATGGGATGTGTAAAATGGAGAAGGGAAGTAAACATGCTAAGGTACAGGGAGAAGCCACTCCACAGGGGAAAGATAGAGGCTGCAGGGCTCCCCACAGAGGCCACAGTAATAAAAATAAAAGCGCACCACAAGGTAGAATCCCCGGAACATAGGGAATCAAAGAGCCGATGAAGCTGCCAAATTGGCAGCTGAATCAGAGGGGTGAGAAGAAACCGTTCCCGTAGCCAATTGTGCCATAGGAAGTAAATATAATAGAATTGCACAAAGAAACATCCAGGGAAGAAGTACAGGAATGGGAAAATAAAAAAGGTGCAAATGGAACAGACAATCTCTGGCAGTGGAGAGACCGGGTGGCTGCCTCAAAATGTGTATAAAACAGCCTGCTAGGAATAGATCACGGCCAAGCACATACTGGCCAATCCAACATGATAGAGAATATGGGAAGATGCTGGTGGTGGCCAGGAATGGGGAAAGATGTAGCCAAGCATTGCCAGAGATGTGTTATATGCGCCCAGTATAATGCCGGGAAGCCCATAAAGGTATGAATGGGACACCAGCCAAGGCCCACAGGACCGTGGGAAAACCTACAGATAGATTTTAACTGCACCCCTCCCAAATTCTAGGGGTATAACATATTGTCTAGTGGTAACTGATCAATTTACACGATGGGTGAAAAGCCTTTGCCCACAAGGGATTGCACCGCTACCACTGTAGCAAGAATATCTGCAGAAGAAATAATCCCTCGCTGCAGTGTTCCCTCCAGTTAGACTCAGATCAGGAGACACACTTCACTGGGAAGGTAATCCAACATACATGCGCCTTGCTAGGGATTAGGCAACGATTCCACATCCCACATCACCCACAAAGCTCAGGTGGAAAGAATGTACTGAATTCTTAAATTGTCCTTCACTAAAACTATTAGGGGAGACCAGGAAGGGATGGGCAGATTTGCTCCCCGGTATTCTAATGAGACTGAGGTCCACCTCAAATAGAACGACAGAACTGACTCCCTTTGAATTGATGACAAGTAGAGCTAGGAGACTACCAGAGGAAATAATGACAGGAGGGGAGGATGTAGGACCGGCAAGGGAGAGTCAGGAGGTTTATTAAACAATTATGCGAGCAATTGCAAACCTTAAAGCAAGAAGCATGGGATCAACAAACAATTAAGGATATCACACAGGATACAGATAAGCAACAGGGAAACGCCCCTGGGATGGGTGACAAGGTGATGGTCAAGCTAACCCCTGAAAAACCAGGATTTGCACCAAAGTGGCAGGGCCCATATGAGGTGCTTATGGCCAGTGACACCTATGCATGCGAAGACATGAAAGGAAAAGGAAGATGGAAGCATTGGGTACAGCTAAAACTGTACAAATAATTAACCGGTGACGACCAGATTATCTTTTCTTACAGATGAGTGGCGATGCTGCTATCATTCCATATGACGAAACTGAGGAGTACTAAGACACCAGGACTGGGAAAATTAACTCATTGACAGAACTACATGGTCAATAGTGGGGACCATAACGATAGCGGTAACAATTGTGTGGTTTTGGAAAGTCTGGATAGAAAGACGATAGTGGAGAAGCATCGATGACCAGCAGGAGTTAGAGATGCGAGTATAAAATGCAGTTAATGATAACATTAGTGATCGGGATCCTCCGGAGGAGCATGGGTACCAATTTGGAGGTATACTATACCCCTGATGTTGGGAGCTGTATCAATGATATCCATGCCAGCTGATACTGGACTTCAGCTGACATGTGAAGGCCCAATAACCGTATATTCAAGGAAAGATCGGTCTCATGGCTTCTTCCTCCATACCAATGGGGAATCCATTATAGTGAGGTGGAACAAGGAACAAGGATGACCTACAGCACAACGGGCAGTGGTCACCCGCACACAGCACAGTCTCATCAGGTCCAGGTGAAATGTGAACCCAAAACCACAATGGGACGGCATAAAAAGGAATTCAGCTTCAGGCTCCTCATCCTGTGTTAACCCACAAGGGAGGTACACATTGATGCTGGTTCAAGGGGCAAATTAGCCATGGGAAACTATATATTACGATAATACGCCCGTTAACACATAATAGCCAAACTAAACCGCAAGAGACGACGAGAGCGAGATCGAAAGGTGTGTTGGGATAGAATGGTGGAGAAATAGTAAAAAAAACAATGTGTAACATGCTCAAGGACATCTGTTCATCATAATGGCATATGATACCAAACAGCAGCAGTGAGACCCAGAAATGCCAAAGCAAGAAACATCTGATTGCCCAGGCAATGCAGATCCCCTAAGACAACGACTAAGTTTAAAATAACCAGAATGACAGTCAAGAACGTCACAAGGGTGCATATTAAAAGGGGAAAAGAGGGAACTGTCATGTGCATAAAGCAGGAACAGTGCCCACAACCACCAAGTATAATGGTGGTAACAAGGGACGAGCCTACCACACCACCCCTAACAACCACATCACAAGCAGCTGAATTAGATACACCGTCAGTGCCAGATAGGCAGGGTCAGTGCCCAGAACACACCTGAGCCACAAAATGGATGAGTGACAGAAGGTGTGTATATAGCTTATCACGAGATATGCCATATGCTGTAGCTTAGAGACAGTTTAATATGAACAAAATTGGAAGGATGTGTTCATTAGGGCACCATGATATGCCCTCATAAAATTATGATCCTGAGGCGGCTTGCGGATTTTTTACTAGTACGCAGGTAAATTGCACCATGGAAACCATGGACGCACAATGGCGAAAGACACACGTGTCATATGTAAGCAACAGAGAATACTGTGCAACAACTAATCAGAAATCCTTTAAGTACAATCAGCAGGAATGCTACATTCTGCTTTGTTCCAGAAATACCTGAGAGAATCGGAAAGGAGGAATTAGTAGACATACATCGATGAGTGTAACATCGATACAGGTGTCAGGAGACAAAGTAGGAGCTGGACAAGTACGTGAACATGTTTTGGTAGGAGGTGCCCCTGTTACTAGAACACCTCGTCAAGCTGCGAGAAACAGTTTCCAAGAGTCAAAGAGTCTACTACACTCTCAGGCAGAACAATCAGAAGGATATAGAGGACATTAAGGTCACCACATGGTGGGATGACCTATGGAACTGGGGACTGAACATTCAAATTCATCCTTGGATAAGGATAATATCTCATGTACTTATTGTGATTCAATTATTGATTGTGCTATATTTGTTGTGTTTGAAATGTGCTTCAGCAAGAAAACAGAAGGTCCGACGACTAGTAAGGGCAATTAAAGCTAGGTCAACCTCTGGGCAGGAAAATCTTTGAGTAGAGAATGGACAAGGGGCACACTATTGGAGGGTTGGAGAAACACGTGATGGTACTCCAGGCTAGCTGGCCACTGGTCAAGGAAAACTAGAGGGTGTGCTTTAACAAATCTCAACAGTATGGCCTACTTGTGTATAGCCAAGGGCCATAAGGGGGGATTGTAGGAGGGTGAGGAAAATACCAACAGACTGTATGTAAAACTTGCTTATAAATGATAGGAAATGGCCATATAACAAAAATGAAACTTCAGATATTCAAGATTTTGAGGGAACATAAAGATTTTTTTTAAAGAATGCAGAACAGGCTGCAAAGGCTAGGGCAAGGTCAAACCTGTAGAAACAAACACATTCCAAGAAGCTAAGAGTGGTTCCATATGCTATGGAGGGTGAAGAGATCACAGGTCACTCAGCAGGTAGTCTGATAAGGGTTAACAAATGCTTTCACCGAATCCCCTTCTTTGTCTCTATTCTCCCATTTGTTTTATCTGTGGCAGTTAGATAACTTTTCTTAGCATCTCAATGCCACTTCAAGGATTAGTTAGTTATAGGCCAGCCTACTCAAAACCTGTATAATAATGAGAACCTTTGGGTTTTTGAAGTTCCTGCTGAGACAGAGCTTCCCCAGCATATGTTAGAATAAAGATCGTTTCGAACCCATCTCTGGAGTCTGTCAATCGGCTGTTGATTCTCTAGTTCAGTGGGTCCACTCGGGAGAAAGGAAGATTTCTCCACAACATTCAAGAAACAATGGGGCATGTCCTAAGATAGGGAATCACAGAAAAGAATCCTGGAATGTGTGAGCATTACAGATTGAGAGACCAGCACAAGCGAACACGGAGTAAGTATGAGGTATGAGCACTGAAAGAAATTGAAGCAAAAATCAACCTGTATTTACAAGCTCCAACCATAGAAAATACAAAACCTGAACTTCATAAATATTCAGTGTAGACCCAACACTTGACCTGAATTTGGTGCCTTAACAACGCAATCAAACCTTAAAAGAAATAGATCCGGTATGGTTCTAAAGAAATAAAAAGGTATTGATAGAGGCAGAAACAGACCACACATGGGGAAAACTAAATTTGCTAGAAGTAGGACTGAAAGAAAAAAAGCATTAAAAAAGAAAGCTGGATTTACACAAAAACAATCCAAGTATGAGTCAATATCAGAAGTACATACACCTGCTACTATTTTTTTTTAAATCACATCCAAGATGAAACCACTACAACCCAAATAACCGAACTTGTATTTATATAGTACTCTTGACACAGCTAAATGCCACAGAGACCCGGGGGAGGATACAGGGTAAAAGAAAGACAGTGAGCAGCAATTCAGAGAGAGAATTAGGGAAGCCAATGGTTGAAGAGATACTTTGTGAGTAGGCTATTGCAGGTGAAGAGACATAGCAAGACAAAGGGAGTTTAGGAACAACATTTGCAGAGACATAATGGCTGAAGGCTTGCCACTGATGGGGAGGCAAGAAAGAAATAGGAATTGGGGACAATAGATACACCATAGACCAGAGAGCACAAGCAGGTACAAAAGGACTGGAAGAAGCCACAGGTGTGCAGCAAAGCTATGAAGGGGGATTGCAAGCATGGACAAGAATTTTAACATACTCTTTGTAATCAATTTGTTGAAGGTTATTCAGACTAGACCAAATCAATGCAAAAGCTCTTCAACAGAAAGGCAAACATGTGTTCTGGATACAGGTGTTCCAAATGTAGTACTCATTTCTATATTAACACTTGAAGCTCATTTCCTAAGAGTATTTATTTCCTTTAACTACCGGTCATGAACAAGTGGCTTTTTCAAGATTGTTTGAGGCCAATGAAGTATTGAGTTTCATATATACTAATGTAGGTTCTAGAGAGAGGTACTGCAACTAGTGTGCAAAATGTCAGTGTTACAGTTGAGGTTTTCTCCCAACTGTTGTGTTCATAACTAAGGCAGTTTCCTTAAGCTGATCGGAGTCTATGACATGTTGAAAATGCGATAGAATTCCACAGCATTATCACTTTTTTTTGCACTATTGCATAGTAGAGACCACGTAGGCCACCTACCACATTCTCCTGTTTATTCCAAACAAAAGTAAATATGTATAATATGGGCTAACAGTTGAATTTTCTTTCAAATGAGATTACAAAGAACCAAAACACAAAGAAATTAGCAATACAATACTCACTTACTACAGGACCAGTTTCAAAACAGAATTATTAAAAGTAATTGAAATGAACTTCTTCTAAGTGGTTTGTCTGATGTAATGTCACATGCCAAAGACCTCCTCAGAGCCTCTCTTGACTCACCGCCATTGGAACCAGGCACTCAAACCAGTCAGACTGCTGTCCAAAAGGACTCACTCTCAATAGTCAGTCAGAATATTAATCATTCAGACCACTCAAGATGGACAGTAGCCTGTGTCCTCAATGCCTGGCTGCAACAGAAACTATTTAGAATGCCTCATGAATCTGCCGGTCCATAATTGAATAACACTTTGTATACACAACAGGACAGGACAAACAACTAAAGTAGCCTTTGGTCAGTTAGCAACATCAGGACAATGGATGGCTGATGCCCTATGGAACTAAATGCTATCTCTAGACACCTAGTATAAATCGATTTGCTCTCCCAAACAGATTTCCATCACAACAAACAAGTCAAAGAAATACAATACAGAAATGTTCTTGGTTGAGGTTTGCTTCTCTTTTGTATATATTTCCCCCATTTAAAACATGCTCACTCTCGTCAGTCATCTTTCAAAATGTTGAAAAACTGTTGTGCATCAAAAGCTTCATAATTGTATATTTTTTAAATAGTAGCTGAGAATCTGGTTTTAAAAAAATCAGTAATATAATCAATCATTTTCTCTTTCAGATTAGTCCACCTTTCTCAGTCATTGCCTACTTTTAAATTTGGATAATATGACATTTTCACCCTCACACTCTTCCCTTCATCATAGGTCAAAAGTCACTGCCACGATAGGGCACAAAATGGTTACAGCCCAGAAAGAGTCAGTGACAGCTCTCTGCAAAAGCACTTTAGCTCGTCCCACTCCCCCATATCCTAGCAATTTCCCCCCCCCTTCATGTACTTATCCAATTCCCTTTTGAAAGCCATGATTGAATCTGCCTCTGCCATCCTTTCAGGCAGTGCATTCCAGATCATAACCACTCGCTGTATAAAACGTTTTCTCCTCATTTCACTTTTGGTTATTCTGCCAATCACCTTAAATCGGTGTCCTGTGGTTCTCGACCCTTCCACCAATGGGAACAGTTTCTTTCTATCTACTCTGTCTAGACCCCTCATGATTTTGAACACTTGTCAAATCTCCCCAATAGGAGAACAACCCCAGCTTCTCCAGTCTATCTGCATAACTGAAGTCCCTCATCCCTGGAATCATTCTTGTAAATCTTTTCTGCACCCTGTCCAAGGCCTTCACATCCTTCCCAAAGTGCGGTGCCCAGAATTGGACACAATACTCCAGTTGAGGCGAAACCAGTATTTTATAAAAGGATCATAACTTCCTTGCTTTTACATTGTATTTTCTGCCTCTAAAAAAGCATATTTCGCGACTTTATAACCACTTTCAATAATTTGCGCACATATACCCGTCTCTGTTCCTGCATCCCCTTTAGGATTGTACCCATTATTTTGTACATCTACCTCATTCTTCCTACCAAAATGTATCACTTCGCACTTTTCTGCGTTAAACTCCATCCATCACGTGTCCGCCCATTCCACCAGTCTATGTCCACTGTACTCCTCACTGTTCACTATACTTCAAGTTTTGTGTCATTTGCAAATTCTGAAATTGTGCCCGATACACCCAAGTTCAACTCATTATCATCAAGAAAAGCAGTGGTCCTCATATCGATTCTTGGAGACCACCACTGTATACCTTCCTCCAGTCCAAAAAACAACCGATCACTGCACTCTGGTTCCTGTCACTTAGCCAATTTCGTATCCATGCTGCCATTGTCCCTTTTATTCCACGGGCTTCAACTTTGCTGGCAAAATTATGAGACACTTCATCAAATGCATTTTGGAGGTCCATGTACACCACATCAACCGCATTGCCCTCATCAATTCTTTTGGTTACCTTATCAAAAAACTGAATCAAGTTAAACAAACATAATTTGCCTTCAACAAATCCATGCTGGCTTTCCTTAATTAATACACATTTGTCCAAGTGAGTTACTTTTGTCCTGGATTATTGTTTCTAAAAACGTCCCCACCGAGTTTAAACTGAATGGCTTGTAGTTGCTGGGTTTAGCTTTACACCTGCTTTTGAACAAGGGTGTAACATTTGTAATTCTCCCGTCCTCTGGCATCACCCCTGTATCAAAAGAAGGATTGGAAGATTTTGGCCAGTACCTCTGCAATTTCCAGCTTTACTTCCCTCAGCATCCTAGGATGTGAACCATCTGATCCTGGTGGTGATTTATCTACTTTAAGTACAGCCAGCTTTCTAGTACCTCCATCAACAAATTTTAGCCATCCAGTATAGGCATATGCATAATATTTTTCAACTGGCATCTCATTTCAAAGTATGCCATTTCAGATGCTAAAAAGTAAAAACTCACTTAATTTGACAAAAATGTGTTTTATCCCTGCTTCTCACCTGGACTAAAAATAGTGCTGAAATAAACATTTTCCTGCTTAATATAGAAAATATATACAGCAGACAACACTAAAATGTGGATATGCATGAAGGACAGGGGGAAAGACAACAAATCATGCATGAACTATGATAAATCTTGATCAGCAGGTTTCATGTAATAAGCTAGTAAAATGCCTGGCACTGTATTCAACACCAAGAGGTATTTCTGGAACAAAAAGGGATTGAGGGAGAATGGGTAGTCCAGGTTTGTTAAAATAAGGGCTGACTTGTTGGGCCAAATAAGATTTATTTTGGAGGTGAAAACAACCATGTTACGACATTTACAAAGTTGCTTTCTAAACTAATTGAATTTACATAATCCAATCCATTTTCCGTTGCATACTGAAGTCAGAAAACCTACATTTAGAACTTTGCAGAGCTTCTTTCCTTCAAAATGTGGGCACTTAGTAAGGAATTGAATATATTTAAAGCTGAGATACAGATTTTCAAGCGATAAGGGAAGGTTTATGGGGAGCGGGCAAGAAGTGGAGCTGAGTCCATGATCAGATCAGCCATGATCTTATTAAATGGCAGAGCAGGCTCGAGGGGCCAAATAGCCTACTCCTGATGTTCTTATGAGTTTACCCACCACATAAATAATTGGTCTTGGTGGCTCAAATCTACTGCAGGAAACTTGTAACAGTGTACAAAGACGTCTGACCACACCATCTTCGAGCTCAAACGGTGTTGAAAACATTGCGCCGCCCCGCCCCGCGCTCGCTATCAGCGCGCCTGCGCGCCGCTACAGCTTCCCGCCTCCTCCCGAGCGGCGCCCAGTGGAGTGCAGCCGGCCCGCTGCCCAAGGCGGACAGCAGTGCTCACCCGCTCCCGCCTCAAGATCACATCTCGGTGACTAATCAGAAAAGGCACACAGAAACATTGCTAACGTAATTAACGAATGAAGATCCAATCACAAAAAAAATGTAGTACTGCAATCCAACACCACCGCAAAGTGATACAATGCCCTCCGCTTTTGTCGATCCGAGCATCGACTCCGCCTTCCCTGATCGGCGATTAAAGCTAACCTTTACCGCAGAGCTTGGTGACTGAAAAAAAATTGAGCGTGCCATTAGCTGTACTGTGAAATTCTCATCAACAATAACTTGTATTTATATTAACACGATCACTGTGTGTCTACATGTCGGTGCCCTTTTATGCTGGAATTTAGCAATGCTCGCTTCAACTTGTATTACAGCCGAATGGCATTTTGCCGACCATCATGAATCGATCTGTCAGTACACCAACGGTTAGGTGTTCTGTTTGTGCTTACACGTGTACTCTTTTGGTGCCTTTCCTTTCTGTTCTCAAATGGTCTGTTGATGGATAACGGTTCTAGAGTTAAAATGTCCCTTTTAAAAAGATTTCAGGCTCACTTTATCTAAATGAATACCAGAGCGCGGGAGGAAAGATGTCACTGGGAAATAGCAAATGAGGATGCACGAGTCTTAAATAAAAAAAGGACAATACTTCCTGTTTGGAGTATTTTAACGCTTAAGAATGAGTGTTTAAACTGGCAGTGGTCAAATCCAAATTATTCCATCGTAAATCCTGAGCAGTTGTGAGGACGCTTGGTTATTTCATTCATCCCAAGAACAAGCGTAAATCAATCGAGAGTTATTTACAGTGCTGAAATATATAAACCTCAAAAGCATTTTATGTAAATATACAAGAGCATCCTCAACACCCGAAAGCTTTAAAGTATCGGAAAAGCCAAGGCCATTATTCCATTGGAGTTTAAGATGCTAAAAATATCACGGATTACGGATTAAGCAAAGCGATTTATCAGAATGATACCACAGATGTTAACGGATCTCAAAACGGTTTCAGCGTTTCACTGAAACAGCGTTTCACTTCACTTCTGACAACATGCAATACGCTAGCAGAAAGTCCTGAGCGCTTAAAGATTTTGAAATGCTTCGCAATAAACTGGGACGACTCTACTCTTGACAGAAATGGCATTCGTTCGATTTCTGGTTTTGTGGCACATATAAAATTATTCATCTGAATACCCCACCGCGTTTGGCTAACACACCTGGAGTACGAAACGCCAGGCATATGTGGTTCTGAATGCTAAAGTTATCTTCTTAGTCTCACGTCACGTAGAGTACTGGGGCAGCTGAGAACATATGATACTGAAGCGTTTAGTTAAGAGCTAGAATGTTGACTTTAATGTTTGTTTTTGGAGGAAATAGTTTTTTTAATTTTTTTTTTTAAAAAGTCTTCACAAAATGAAATTCAATTCGCATCCAAAAACGATGCTGTTGTCCATTATCTTATCACATTGTTTGCGCGCCGGCAATGATTAAAAGGTTTCCCCTCTTTGAAACGGTCTCCAAATCTGAATAACTATTCTGCTTAATACGCCAGTAAATGAATGAAAGCAGTACGCCTGTTTAAAAAAAAATGCAGAAGCTTCACTTTCTGCAGCTGCTTCCGAAGTGACAATAATAAAGTCGAGAGCAATGGGCTCGGTCATATGATCACTCAATTCCTTGCAAAGCGAATCACGAACTGCATTAAAATTACTCCTACTATAAGAGGCTTAAGAGGAAAGGCTCAGCTTTGTACAAAGACTTGATTGCAGACATCCCTGGTTTATCAGAGTGTCTCTGTGCCCCTACAACTTAAATCAGTGCATGCTACTCCGTCCCTCCTCGTTGACTTCATACCCGCTTTGGAATTTAAAAAATACTGTAGTTTGCCTTGCGCTAACTATTTCTGTGGCATATTGGAGAAAGCCCATACTTTAAAAATACCATTCATTATTATCGATACTGTACATTACCGGATGCCTACACTTCAGATTTACAACTTGCAATCTTAAGCAGACCGTTATGATGCGCAAAATGCAATCTTAGCCCGGGATAACGGACAACACTTGACAAATGTAATTCTAGCGGATATATAACCCGGCACGGAGTATCAGCAGGTCTTACTTTTCTTGTTTTAAGTCCTCTTTAATTGATGCCAGTGGCGTATAATTGGTGCTCTGCAAACGGCAAGTGGCCAGATGCCGCTGGTGCTCCTCTTTGAGAGAGGCGTTCTCCTTCCACAGCTCGGCCACTTGCTGCTCCAGCTCCTCGATGCGCTTCTTCTGGTTCTCCAGCAACTCTTGCTGGGTCTCGATTATTTTATTCAGCTCTTTCAGATATTCCACGGCTCGGTTCGGGTTTTCCGCTGCGCCTTCCATGGCGAGCAAACACCGTGCACAAGTCCGTGCGTCCACGGGAAAACAAACCTCAGCCGTCCCTCAATACTTGATGTAAACGCAAAACGCCTTTCCCCAGCTGCTTTCCGCCATTGTTTGTTTTGCACTGAGTAAGTGAGTGAGCGTGTGGCTGGAGATTTGGCCACAGCCGCATGCCGTCCAGCTGAGCTCAATGTTCATCACACGCACCGCCTCAACGTGCGTTTCACCAGCTCACTGTACTTAATTGAGGGGACTACATTTAAAAAGGCAATTGCCGGTCTTATTTCCTTTCTTTCAGCGTCTGTTTCGCACATCTCTTGATGGTAAAATGTGAAAAGAAGCCTATGGGGATGTTGCAAGTACTAAGCCGAGCTTTAACTTCGAATTATAACTCTTAGTGGGTCCCACCAAATTATGTGGTTCGGGTGAAGAACATAACTAGCTAGCTAAGCAATTGTGCTAGTTAGTCAAGACAATTGTGCTTAGCGAGTGAAACAGCACTTTAACATAATTTCTGCAAGCTGTCGTTTAAAATAATAACTTTGCAAACTTTGTAGTGCAGCCTGTTTAATCATTCAACAATTCAATTTAATAAAGTGCAACACAACACACATAACTACAATACATGTTTTACACCAGATAGTTCTAAAATACGATGTCACTGAGTTAAAAAAAGGTAGACTTGCCATAATATAGTGACTTTCACGATTCCAAAACGCTTTGCGCCCAATGAAGTACTTTTGAAGCGCAGTCAATTTGTGCGCAGCAAGATCCCAAATATGGACAAAAGAGCTGAATTCCAGAGGTGGGGAGAGAGTGACTGCCGTTGATATCAAGGCAGCACTTGACCGAGTAAAATTGAAGTCAATGGGAATCGGGGGAAAACTCTCCACTGGCTAGAGTCATACCTAGCACAAAGGAAGATGGTTGTAGTTGTTGGTGGTCAATCATCCCAGCCCCAGGACATTACTGTGTTGCTCAGGGCAGTGCCCTACCATCTTCAGTGCCCAACTATCTTCAGCTGTTTCATCAATGACCTTCCCTCCATTATAAGGTCAGAGGTGGGGATGCACAGTGTTCAGTTGCATTCGCAACTCAGAAAATGAAGCAGTCCATGCCCGAATGCAGCAAAACCTGGATGACATTCAGGCTTGGGTTGATAAGTATCATTCGCACCACAAAAGTGGCAGGCAATGACTATCTCCAACAAGTTAGAGTCTAACCACCGCTCCTTGACATTCAGTGGCATTACCATCGCCGAATCCCCCACCATCAACATCCTGGGGGTCACCATTGACAAGAAACTTAACTGGACCAGCCACATGCATATTGTGGCTACAAGAGGAGGTCAGAGGCTGGGTATTCTGTGGTAAATGTCTCACCTTCTGACTCCCCAAAGCCTTTCCGCCATCTACAAGGCACAAGTCAGAAGTGTGATAGAATTCTTTCCACTTGCCTGGATGAGGGCAGTTCCAACAAAACTCAAGAAGCTTGACATCATCCAGGACAAAGCAGCCCACTTGATTGGCACCCCATCCACCATCTTGAACATTCACTTCCTGCATCGCCGGCATACCATAGCTGCAGTGTGTACCATCTACAAGATGCACTACAGCAACTCGCCAAGGCTTCTTCAGCAGCACCTCCCAAAACCGGGACCTCTACCACCTAGAAGAAAAAAGCAGAAGGCGCATGGGAACACCATCACCTGCAAGTTCTCCTCCAAGTTACACACCATCCTGACGTGGAAATATATCGACATTTCTTCATTATCACTGGGTCAAAATCCTAGAACTCCCTCCCTAATAGCACTGTAGAAGTACATTCACCACAAGGACTGCAGCGGTTTAAGAAGACGGCTCACTACCACATTATCAAGGGCAATTAGGGATGGGCAATCAATGCTGGCCTTGCCAGTGATACTCACATCCCAACAACGAATTTAAAAAATCCCACAAACAGCAATGTGATAAATTACCAGATAATCTAGGTTTTTTAGGTGTTGGTTAAGGGATTAATATTGACTGGGACAATGGGGAGAATGCTCCTGCTCTTTGAAAGTGTGCCTTAGGATCTTTTACATCCAACTGAGAGGGCAGAGGGATTTCGGGTTAATGTCTCATCTGAAAAAAGAAAGCACCTCCCACAGTGCAGCACTCCCTCAGTACTGCACTGAAGTGTCAACCTAGATTTTGTGCTCAAATCTCTGGATTGGGGTTTGAATTCAAGACCTTCTGACTCAGAGGCAAGACTGCTACCACCAAGAAACAGCTGACACTGTCAGACAGACAGATCACAATTACTGGTGGTTAGAGTTTGCAGTGCAGTTCTCTCACTCTTCTCGGCAAACAATGTGGAGGGGCCAAGGAGGACCGGGAAGTATAATGAAATGGTTATGGCCACAGGGGTTCCAATGGCATTCATGAACTTAGCCAAGGCACTCTCGGTGCTGTGAGCAGGGCATGAGTCAAAGAGAAGGGATTCAAACAATGAATTAGCAGGGCACTCGGAGGCAATTACACTATTGAGGATTTTAAGTGAGGAAAGGGAGGATAGAGGTAACTGCAATACATCATCAACAGATACTTCGAAAGTACAATGGGCTAGATTTTCCACTTTTGTGCAGATCGCCTAAAAATGGGCATTTTTTCCGGCGTGGGCAGCAAATATGGGTTTTCAGATCACCGGATTCTCGCCCATTTTCAAAACCCCTAGTTTCCATTTTTAAAAATGGGCGTTACCACAAGCGATCTGAAATGGGCATTAGCGTTAAATCTCTCTGACCTACTGCCGTAAAGTGTTGCTGTCCTTAGCAACGGCATGGCAATGCTCGTTTCCCGCGATTCAGGAGGTCAGAGGTCATCATTACATGTGCATAAGAGGAGACAGAGAGAGAGGGAGCAGAGAGGGAGTGAAGCCGTGAGTGGGTGTGGTGTGGGTGCTTGTTTGGCTGCTTTGTGGGGTAGGAGGGAGAATTTCGAGCTTTCTACAAAATTGTGAGAAAAAAGTTAGCTGTTACCAGTCAGATATTTTGTCTAATTTGGTGCCTATAATACAGGGAGTGGATGAGGTGACTCAGCACGCAGTGGAGACTGACACTGGTGAGAGAAATGAGCTGGGAGAGGAACAAATGGGAGGATGAAAGAGAGCGAGGAGGTTCTTCGACAAGGCAAATGCCTCCCTCATGCAGGAGGTCGAGTCACACTGGGATCAATTGACACAGTGAGGGCATGGGAAGCCCACCCCAAAGGCCTACCAGAAGATATGGGCTGAGATAGGCGAGGTGGTCTCGTCCGCGACAAACGAGGTGCGAGAGGGCAACCAATGTCGCAAGTGATGGAATGACCTTGTTGGATCCGCCAGAGTAAGTATTACATTTATTTATATGAACTTATATATTTATATAATTTGATTTGTAAGTGTCATGAGTGACTATAATCAAATGTGAGGTCTTTCACTTTTACCGGGAGTGTTGTACTCATAGCCTGCGGTCACGATGTACGTCTTTAGGTAAAGAATTATAATTTTCATTATAATCATGATTACATCTGTCAGTTAAATGTTGTATCAGTCTTTGTGACAGTACCTAGCAATGATATCCTGCTATGATCTCATGCCATGCCATCCTGTTGTTACCTTTTACAGAAGAAGCTTTCGAGGAATAGGGCTGAGCAGAGGCGAATGGGTGGAGGGCCACCAGTCATCAGCGACCTCACTGACATTGAGGAGTGGGTGCTCGCACACGTGGGGCCCAGCCCGGGTCAGCCACACAGGCAGCTGCAGACCCTGAAGTGATGCCACATGAGTAAAGTATACACCATTGCGTGATGTAAAATTAATAGATGCTACACCCACTCATATCCGAAAAATAACATACAATAGATGATTCCTAAAAGTGTCCTCTAAATAATGCTCGCCTCATGAGAATCATTGCAATGCAGAATGTGTTGATGGTCATGAAATGTGATGTCTCTGATGATTATGATAGCGGTGGTGCTTTTGTTGTGCGTATGCTGTGTGTATCGCTGGATTCACCTTGTGACCTAAGGGTTAAGTCATGGCAGGAGAGCTCGGTCACGTGATATGCTCCTCCTGTACCATGTGGGAACTCAGGGACACTTCCGGTGTCCCTGACGACTACATGTGCGGGAAGTGTATCCACCTCCAGCTCCTGACAGACCGTGTTTCGGAATTGGAGCTGAGGGTGGATTCACTCTGGAGCATCCACGATGCTGAGAATGACGTGAGTAGCACGTGTAGTGAGTTGGTCTTACCGCAGGTGAAGGGTCCACAGCCAGATAGGGAATGGAAGACCAGCAGGAAGAGCAGTGCAAGGAAGGTAGTGCAGGGGTTCCCTGCGGTCATCCCCCTGCAAATCAGATACACCACTTTGGGTACAGTTGAGGGGGATGACTCATCAGGGGAGGGCAGCAGCAGCCAAGTTCATGGCACCGTGGCTGGCTCTGCTGCACAGGGGGGCAGGAAAAAGAGTGGGAGAGCGATAGTTATAGGGGATTCAATTGTAAGGGGAATAGATAGGCGTTTCTGCGGCCGCAACCGAGACTCCAGGATGGTATGTTGCCTCCCTGGTGCAAGGGTCAAGGATGTCTCGGAGCGGATGTAGGACATTCTGAAAAGGGAGGGTGAACAGCCAGTTGTCGTGGTGCACATTGGTACCAACGATATAGGTAAAAAAAGGGATGAGGTCCTACAAGACGAATTTAAGGAGCTAGGAGCTAAATTAAAAAGTAGGATCTCAAAAGTAGTAATCTCGGGATTGCTACCAGTGCCACGTGTTAGTCAGAGTAGGAATCGCAGGATAGCTCAAATGAATACGTGGCTTGAGCAGTGGTGCAGCAGGGCGGGATTCAAATTCCTGGGGCATTGGAACCGGTTCTGGGAGAGTGGGACCATTACAAACCGGACGGTCTGCACCTGGGCAGGACCAGAACCAATGTCCTGGGGGAGTGTTTGCTAGTGCTGTTGGGGAGGAGTTAAACTAATATGGCAGGGGGATGGGAACTAATGCAGGGAGACAGAGGGAAACAAAATGGAGACAGAAGCAAAAGACAGAAAGGAGATGAGTAAAAGTGGAGGGCAGAGAAACCCAAGGCAAAAAACAAAAAGGGCCACTGTACAGCAAAATTCCAAAGGGTCAAAGTGTAATTAAAAAGGCAAGCATGAAAGCTCGGTGCCTCAATGCGAGGAGTTTTCGGAACCCAGGAGAGGGCTCTGAGCTAGTTAGAGTAGGTGAGAGCTCAGATGAACAGGACCCCAAGAAAGAATGCAAAAGACAGGAGGCAACAGAGCAGAGTAGCACTGGGATAAGTGGAAACCACAAGGTGATAGGAAGGGACAATATGTATGAATATAAAGGGGCTGCAGGAGGGGTCAAAACTAAAAATCATGGTTTAAAAACTAGTATTAAAACACTCTACCTAAACGCACGCAGCATTCGAAATAAAGTAAATGAGTTGATGGCACAAATCTTTACAAATGGGTATGATTTGGTAGCCATTACAGAAATGTGGTTGGAGGGTGGCCAAGACTGGGAATTAAACATACAGGGGTATCTGACAATTCAGAAAGAGAGACAAGAAGGGAAAGGAGGTGGGGTAGCTCTGTTAATAAAGGATGATATCAGGGCAGTTGTGAGAGATGATATTGGCTCTAATGAACAAAATGTTGAATCATTCTGGGTGGAGATTAGAGATAGTAAGGGGAAAAAAGTCACTGGTGGGTGTAGTTTATAGGCCCCCAAATAATAACTTCATGGTGGGGCGGACAATAATCAAGGGAATAATGGAGGCATGTGAAAAAGGAACGGCAGTAATCATGGGGGATTTTAACCTACATATCGATTGGTCAAATCAAATCGCACAGGGTAGTCTTGAGGAGGAATTCATAGAATGCATACGGGATTGTTTCTTACACACAGTATGTTACAGAACCTACAAGGGAGCAAGCTATCTTAGATCTGGTCCTGTGTAATAAGACAGGAATAATAAACGATCTCCTAGTAAAAGATCCTCTCGGAATGAGTGATCACAGTATGGTTCAATTTGTAATACAGATTGAGGGTGAGGAAGTAGTGTCTCAAACGAGCGTACTATGCTTAAACAAAGGGGACTACAGTGGGATGAGGGCAGAGTTGGCTAAAGTAGACTGGGAACACAGATTAAATGGTGGCACAATTGAGGAACAGTGGAGGACTTTTAAGGAGCTCTTTCATAGTGCTCAACAAAAATATATTCCAGTGAAAAAGAAGGGTGGTAAGAGAAGGGATAACCAGCCGTAGCTAACCAAGGCAATAAAGGAGAGCATCAAATTAAAAATCAATGCGTATAAGGTGGCCAAGGTTAGTGGGAAACTAGAAGATTGGGAAAATTTTAAACATCAGCAAAGAATGACTAAGAAAGCAATAAAGAAAGGAAAGATAGATTACGAAAGTAAACTTGCGCAAAACATAAAAACAGATAGTAAAAGCTTTTACCGATATATAAAACGGAAAAGAGTTGCTAAAGTAAATGTTGGTCCCTTAGAAGATGAGAAGGGGGATTTAATAATGGGAAATGTGGAAATGGCTGAGACCTTAAACAATTATTTTGTTTCGGTCTTCACAGTGGAAGACACAAAAACCATGCCAAAAATTGCTGGTCGCGGGAATGTGGGAAGAGACAATCACTATCACTAGGGGGGTAGTGCTGGACAGGCTAATGGATCTCAAGGTAGACAAATCCCCAGGTCCTGATGAAATGCATCCCAGGGTATTAAAAGAGATGGCGGGAGTTATAGCAGATGCATTCGTTATAATCTACCAAAATTCTCTGGACTCTGGGGAGGTACCAGTGGATTGGAAAACAGCTAATGTAATGCCTCTGTTTAAAAAAGGGGGCAGAGAAAAGGCAGGTAACTATAGGCCAGTTAGTTTAACATCTGTAGTGGGGAAAATGCTTGAAGCTATCATTAAGGAAGAAATAGCGGGACATCTAGATAGGAATAGTGCAATCAAGTAGACGCAACATGGATTCATGAAGGGGAAATCATGTTTAACTCAGTTACTGGAATTCTTTGAGGCTATAACGAACATGGTGGATAGAGGTGTACCGATGGATGTGGTGTATTTAGATTTCCAAAAGGCATTCGATAAGGTGCCACACAAAAGGTTACTGCAGAAGATAAAGGTACGCGGAGTCAGAGGAAATATATTAGCATGGATCGGGAATTGGCTGGCTAACAGAAAGCAGAGAGTCAGGATAAATGGGTCCTTTTCGTGTTGGAAATCAGTGGTTAGTGGTGTGCCACAGGGATCGGTGCTGGGACCACAACTGTTTACAATATACATAGATGACCTGGAAGAGGGGACAGAGTGTAGTGTAACAAAATTTGCAGATGACACAAAAATTAGTGGGAAAGCGGGTTGTGTAGAGGACACAGAGAGGCTGCAAAGAGATTTAGATAGGTTAAGCGAATGGGCTAAGGTTTGGCAGATGGAATACAATGTCGGAAAATGTGAGGTCATCCACCTTGGGGAAAAAAAACAGTAAAAGGGAATATTATTTGAATGGGGAGAAATTACAACATGCTGGTGGTCCTTGTGCATGAAACTCTTTTAAAGTCTACCTATAAAACATAAAACATTAAACTGTGCCACCCGACCTGGATGACACACCAGACATTTACAAGGCCCTTTTTTTTTCTTTTTTTTTGTGTTTTTCTTTTTTTTGGGTTTTTTTTTTGGGCACTAAAATCACCTTTTTTCCCCAGTGCCCCCTATAAAAGGAAAGGGGACACTAAAAACACCGGCAATTAAAACAAATTAAACTTTAAAACGTAAAATCAAATTAAAATTTGGTTGCCGGGCATGATGATGCACTCCAGTCCCTCCGGTGCCCACCTCTCGCGGAAGGCCGCGAGCGTACCGGTGGACACCGCGTGCTCCATCTCCAAGGACACCCTGGACCGGATGTAAGAGCGGAAGAGAGGCAAGCAGTTAAGTTGAACGACCCCCTCGACCGCCCGCTGCCTGGACCGGCTGATGGCACCCTTGGCCGTGCCCAGGAGCAGTCCTACGAGGAGGCCCTCGGACCTACCTGCTCCCCTCCGCACAGGGTGCCCAAAGATCAGGAGAGTGGGACTGAAGTGCAGCCAGAATTTCAGGAGCAGCCCCTTCAAATAATGGAACAGGGGCTGCAACCTCGTGCACTCAATAAAAACATGGAACACTGACTCCTCCAGACCGCAGAAATTGCAGGCGGCCTGGGAGTCTGTGAACCGGCTTAAAAATTTGTTGCACGGCACTGTTCCGTGCACCACCCTCCAGGCCAAGTCCCCGATGAATAGTGGGAGGACCCCTGCATAGAGTGCCCTCCATCGGGGACCCCCGCCTCCTCCGGACGGCAAGATGGTACGCCATGGCGTGTCCGGACGGCAGGCGAGGATGGCAAAGTTGAGAGTGTGCAGGAGCAGCCCGTACAAGAAACCCCTCCGCGCGGAACTGAAAGGCACGGAGGGGATTTCCCCAAGGCGGCTCAAGTTGTGAGGCGCCGGCTCCCGAGGGAGGTTCCGGGGTTTGGCGCCGATGAGGAATTCCGTCCGGACGGGGGTCAGTTCGGAGGGTCCTTGTGCATGAAACTCGTTTTGGAGTTCACCTGCAAAAACATAAAACATTAAACCGTGCCACCTGACCTGGGTGACACACCAGACATTTACAAGGCCCTTTTTTCCTTTTTTTTTGTGTTTTTCATTTTTTTGGGGGTTTTTTTTGGGCGCTAAAATCACATTTTTCCAGTGCCCCCTATAAAAGGGAAGGGGACACTAAAAGCACCGGCAATTAAAACAAATTAAACTTTAAAACGTAAAATCAAATTAAAATTTGGTTGCCGGGCCTGATGATGCACTCCAGTCCCTCCGGTGCCCACCTCTCGCGGAAGGCCACGAGCGTACCGGTGGACACCACGTGCTCCATCTCCAAGGACACCCTGGACCGGATGTAAGAGCGGAAGAGAGGCAGGCAGTCAGGTTGAACGACCCCCTCGACCGCCCTCCTTGTGCATGAAACTCTTTTAGAGTCTACCTGCAAAACATAAAACATGTATCTGTGCCACCCGACCTGGATGACACACCAGACATTTACAAGGCCCTTTTTTTTTTGTTTGTTTGTTTTTTTTTTTTTGGGGCACTAAAATCAAATTTTTTCCTTTTTCCAGTGCCCCCTATAAAAGGAGAGGGGGACACTAAAAGCACCGGCAATTAAAACAAATTAAACTTTAAAACGTAAAATCAAATTAAAATTTGGTTGCCGGGCGTGATGATGCACTCCAGTCCCTCCGGTGCCCACCTCTCGCGGAAGGCCGCGAGCGTACCGGTGGACACCGCGTGCTCCATCTCCAAGGACACCCTGGACCGGATGTAAGAGCGGAAGAGAGGCAGGCAGTCAGGTTGAATGACCCCCTCGACCGCCCTCCTTGTGCATGAATCCCAAAAAGTTAGTTTGCAGGTGCAGCAGGTAATCAGGAAGGCGAATGGAATGTTGGCCTTCATTGCGAGAGGGATGGAGTACAAAAGCAGGGAGGTCCTGCTGCAACTGTACAGGGTATTGGTGAGGCCGCACCTGGAGTACTGCATGCAGTTTTGGTCACCTTACTTAAGGAAGGATATACTAGCTTTGGAGTGGGTACAAAGACGATTCACTCGGCTGATTCCGGAGATGATGGGGTTACCTTATGATGATACATTGAGTAGACTGGGTCTTTACTCGTTGGAGTTCAGAAGGATGAGGGGTGATCTTACAGAAACATTTAAAATAATTAAAGGGATAGACAAGATAGAGGCAGAGAGGTTGTTTCCAGTGGTCGGGGAGACTAGAACTAGGGGGGCACAGCCTCAAAATACGGGGGAGCCAATTTAAAACCGAGTTGAGAAGGAATTTCTTCTCCCAGAGGGTTGTGAATCTGTGGAATTCTCTGCCCAAGGAAGCAGTTGAGGCTAGCTCATTGAATGTATTCAAATCACAGATAGATAGATTTTTAACCAATAAGGGAATTAAGGGTTAATGGGAGTGGGCGGGTAAGTGGAGCTGAGTCCACGGCCAGATCAGCCATGATCTTGTTGAATGGCAGAGCAGGCTCGAGGGGCTAGATGGCCTACTCCTGTTCCTAATTCTTATGTTCTTATGTTCTTATGTTCTAGCACCCCCTTCTCCTCTAATAACCTCGTTCGTGTTTTGCAGCTCAGCCAGCAGCGCAGCCCCAGGCAAGACCACTGAGCCCAGAAGGTGGGGGCGCGGGGCGGACTCGCTGGACGATGCTACATCTGCTGCTGAGGAGCACCGATTCTCGCCCGTCAATCTGCTGGGTCCGTTCTCTACGGATGACAGCGCAGACTTTGAGGAGCCTCCATCACTAGGCTCCAGAAGGCAGTCGACCCCAAGGCCATTTCGTGCTCCTGCAGCCATTTGCACCTCCACTCTGGTGGTACCGAGCCCAAGCACCTCACCACAAGGCACCCCAGTTGTCCCCAGGACAGTACTGACCCCGCAGAGGTTTTGTAGACGCGGTAGGTCTACTCCACGAGCGCCAGATGAGAGCGGCGACATGGTAGAGTTGTCCAGAAGGACTGTTGACATAGGTCAGCAGATCCTCGAGGCATTCGGGGGCATATCCTGACAGCTGGCCAGCATCTCCGGCATTATGACAGAGTACATTCCGTGGAAGGCGGAGGCCCTGGAGGCAATAGCCAGAAATTCTGGCAGCACAGGGCTCCCAGAGGTCCCGGAGCCCGGCACTCCACCCCTAGCTTCCACATCCGCAGTGCCAATGACACATGAGAGGCAGGGGCAAGATCTTGCTTCTGGATCCGAGAATGTTCCCGCCACGGTACTCCCCGCTCCCATATCTGTGCAACCACCGGCTCTGCCTTCATGCCCCCCAATGAAGCACCGCCTGAGGAGCGCCTCAGTCAGGTGATGTGGAGTGAGAAGGGCAAGGGGTAGAGATGGGGAGAAGAAGGGAGATGCGAAGGAAAGTGAGCTGCATGTCTGCAAGTGATGGCTTTGTTATATTTCCATCTCAGTGTATGTAATTTGTTGTACGGTATGGGGGGAGGGGGCCACCCTGTTTGTTTGCATTTGTGTTCTGTGTTGCTGGACATGTTGACCATTTGATCGATGTCAATGTTCTAAAATGTGTTGGGGGTGGGGTGTTTTTGACTTCAGACCAGTTTCATATTAAATGTTTTTTATTGAACATAACCTTGTTGCGCATTGTCTCAGATCGCTGGACCGTTACACACTGGTGATTCCTTAACATGAAAGGGTATAATTAAACTTAACTTGAATCAACTTAAACTTTAAGTTGCCCACAATTGATGTCTGAGCTGCACGCACAGCATTGTGTCAGCTTTGTCAATAATAGCAACGTTCTTTCAGGCAAACGCTCATTTATGAGCTGCTGATGTAAGAATCTTGCAGCTATGTAGCCACCATGGGCCCTTTCCTGCGGTCTGGAAGGGGGGGCGGGGGCGTGGGCATGGTTGCATGGTCAGCCTGATTGTCTGGCCCTAGGTCAGCATCCAGCTCCTCGTCCTCCTCTTCCTCTCTCTCCTGAGGTGGACCATCAGTCCCTTCTTGCTCCCTCCTGATAGTCAAGTTGTGCAGCATAGAGCACACGACCACGAATTGAGCTACCTGATCAGGGTTCTATTGTAGCTCCCCTCCTGAGTACTCCAGGCATCTAAAGCGCTGGTTAAGCAAACCAATGGTTTTCTGGACCACATTGCGTACAGCTCTGTGGCTCTCTTATTGCTTCTCGGCCTCAGTGTGGGTATCACGCAGGGAGTTCATCAGCCAGGTGGCTGGGCCATATCGTTTATCACCAAGCATCCAGCATTGACTTTGTGGCTGACTGGTATACATGTCAGATACAGCACTCTGACGCAGGATGTGAGCCTCATCGATGCTGCCTGGAAATTTGGCATTCACTGCCATAATTATCTGGTTGTGGTCGACATAGAGCTGGACCTTCATAGTGATGTGCGTACAGTGTATTGCTTCCTGCACCTTGGGGAAGTTAGCAATTCGGAAGAATCCTAGAGCGCTGTCAGTCTGAGCCTCCATGGTCATAGGGAAGCTGATAAAGTCCATCCTACGTGCGTACAGGGCTTCAGTAACCCGTCTAATGCAGCAATGTGCGGCATGCTGAGATATAGTGCAAATATCGACCGCGGAGGCCTGAAAGGAACCAGACGCATAGAATGACAGTGCCACGGTGACCATGACCTCCACGGACAGTGATGTCCTGAAGGTGCTGGCAAGTTGCAGATCTGTTCTGATGAGCTCACATATCTCACTGATAACCACTTTGTGGAAGCGCAGTCTCCGAAGGCAGTTGTTCTCGGATAAGTCGAGGTAAAACTTCTTCTCCCTGTAAATGCGGGGGATGTATGGTCTCGTCCTCCTCATCAGTGTGGCACGTCTTAGATTGGGCACATAGTGCTGTGGATTAGCTGTTGTGCCATTTGCACTCTGCAGCATCTGCGTTGTCATCAAGGCAGGCTGAGAAATGGCTGGCCCCATTCCAATAACTATAAGTATAATGCCGATTGTTCACAAGTAATAAATTTCCCCACTAAGACACCTAAAGTAAAATCCAATCGTTGACAGTATGATAAGATATCTGGTCACATGGTCACATCACCTTAAAAGAACTCCAGAGTACATCCAAACTCTCACGAAGTTGAAGTAGCCCTTTCAATGAAGCGACCTGCGATTTACAAAATGGCGTCCACATCGCTGTGATTAGTTCAGATCAGTTTAACTTTCTCACAGTGGTTTTTTCGGCGAGCGAGATTGTGGGCGATATGTGTGCGAGGTGCTGAAAGTGACGCTGGGTGAAATACTGAGCGTTAGTTTCGGTAAATGTAATGTTTACGACAAAAAAAAGTGGACTGTCAATATTATTGAATCTCGGTGTTAATGACGTGCCGAAAGTAACGCTGGGTGATATTATGGGTGTTGGGTTCACCCATTCTGATGATTCCGCCCAAAAAAGTGGACGGGCGGTATTATTTTTTTATCGGCGTTACGTACATGCCGAAAGTAATGCTCGGCGATAAATGATAGAGAAATGGGCGTCAGTTTCCATTTTGTGGCTCAATAGCCGATATATGGGCGTTACACCTCATTTCAGCGTTAAAATGGACATTAAGTGGGCGGTATGCATGCAAAAATAATGGAAAATCTAGCCTGATGTCTCTGAGTTAAAGAAAAACTTCTATGATTTTAGGACATCCCAAAGCACTTTACAGCCAATGAAGTAGTTTTGATGTATGTTGTAATGTAGGAAACATGCTAGCCAAATTTCACACAGCAAGATCCCACAAACAGATAATGTTTTTTACTGTTGTTAGTTGAGGGATAAATATTGGCCAGGATATCAGGGAAGCCTCCTCTGATCGTCTTGGAAAAGTGCCATGTGATCATTTACATCTACCTGAGAGAACACATGGTTTTACGTCTCTTTCGAAAGACTGCATCTCTGATAGTGCAGCACTCCTTCAGTACTGTACTAGAGTGCCATCCTTCAGTTATGTGCTCACGTTTCTAGAGTGAGACTTGAACCCACGACCATCTAACTCAAAGGTAAGTGTGCTATCACTGCCCTGATGAAAGATTGTTTGGGGCGCAGAAACCAGCCAAGAGCTTTTCACAAAGAACATGTATGCTTTACCACAGTGGCTATTGAAGCAGAGACCAAAATATTATTTAAAAGGGAATTGGATAAATAATTGAAAAGGAAGTATCTGCACGGATATGGGGAAGAGCAGATAAATGGAATTAGACGAGAAAGTTTGGTTGAAGAGCTAGTGCTGGCTGCTGAATTAAATGGCCTCTTTTCATGCTCTAATTCTATGATTCTGTAAGAGCCATTAATTAATTTTGCCATTACAGCACACACAAGTGATACTATGACAAGTATTGGTCTGATTTGCATCACGTTTTAATAAACAGTATGACAAACAATTTGCACCAAACTGGCACCTATTAAATTTAGCTGATTTTTTGTCTTCTGATAATTAATCACTGACAATTTGAAGATATTTCCAGATTTGACCTGGATTCATCATTTCAACTTCAGATTAGTGTGCAAAATTAAAGCACATGGTATTGGGGGTAATGTATTGATGTGGATAGAGAACTGGTTTGCAGACAGGAAGCAAAGAGTAGGAATAAACAGGTCCTTTTCAGAATGGCAGGCAGTGACTAGTGGGGTACCGCAAGGTTCAGTGCTGGGACCCCAGCTATTTACAATATACATTAATGATTTAAACGAAGGAATTGAATGTAATATCTCCAAGTTTGCAGATGATACTAAGCTGGGTGGCAATGTGAGCTGTGAGGGGGATGCTAAGAGGTTGCAGGGTGAATTGGATAGGTTAGGTGAGTGGGCAAATGCATGGCAGATGCAGTATAATGTAGATAAATGTGAGGTTATCCACTTTGGTGGCAAAAACAGGAAGGCAGAATATTATCTGAATGGTGACAGATTAGGAAAAGGGTAGGTGCAAAGCGACCTGGGTGTCATGGTACATCAGTCATTGAAAGTTGGCATGCAGGTACAGCATGTGGTGAAGAAGGCAAATGGTATGTTGGCGTTCATAGCTAGTGGATTTTAGTATAGGAGCAGGGAGGTCTTGCTGTAATTGTACACGGCCTTGGTGAGGCCACACCTTGAATATCGTGTGCAGCTTTGGTCTCCTAATCTAAGGAAGGACATTCTTGCTATTGAGGGAGTGCAGCGAAGGTTCACCAGACTGATTCCCGGGATGGCAGGACTGACATATGAAGAAAAACTGGATCGACTAGGCTTATATTCACCGGAATTTAGAAGAATGAGAGGGGATCTCATAGAAACATATAAAATTCTGATGGGATTGGACAGGTTAGATGCAGGAAGAATGTCCCCGATGTTGGGGAAACCCAGAACTAGGGTTAACAGTCTAAGAATAAGGGGTAAGCCATTTAGGACCGAGATAAGGAGAATCTTCTTCATTCAGAAAATTGTGAACCTATGGAATTCTCTACCACAGAAAGTTGTTGAGGCCAGTTCGTTAGATATATTCAAAAAGGAGTTAGATGTGGCCCTTAGGGCTAAAGGGATTAAGGGGCATGGAGAGAAAGCAGGAATGGGGTACTGAAGTTGCATGATCAGCCATGATCATATTGAATGGTGGTGCAGGCTCGAAGGGCGGAATGGCCTACTCCTACACCTATTTTCTATGTTTCTATGTTTTCCTGAATCAGAAATTTTATCTCAAAAAGTTGAGCACATGGAAAATGTTTTGGAACACTGCAATTCTATATATTGGGGCTGAATTGGGAGTGATTTGGTTCACTGAAACTCTGTGCTTTGCTGAGCATTGTGCTTAGATTAGGTTTGCGCTTGTCTGAAACTAGCTGTGTAAGTGAAAGTTAAAAATAGAATGTATAACAGTGCTCGTGCAAACATCTGGATGAGTTATTTGCTCTCTAAAAACAAAATTTAAAAAAAAATTATAGCAAAAACATGTCTGCACTCTTCGCACTGTCTGCAAAACAAACCCACTTCAAATCATTACATTTTTTTTTTGCCCGGCCTCATAATTGTTCAAAATCAAAACACTGCGGATGCTGGAAATCTGAAATAAAAACAGAAAATGCCGGAAATACTCAACCGGTCAGGCATCATCATTCAGAAAATTGTGAACTTGTGGAATTCTCTACCACGGAAAGTTATTGAGGCCAGTTCATTAGGTATATTCAAAAGGGAGTTAGATGTGGCCCTTATGGCTAAAGGGATCAAGGGGTATGGAGAGAAAGCAGGAATGGGGTACTGAAGTTGTATGATCAGCCATGATCATATTGAATGGTGGTGCAGGTTCGAAGGGCCGAATGGCCTACTCCTGCACTAGTTAACGTTCTTTCCTCTCCTCCCTCTTTCCATGCCTCTGAACTTGCATAACACTATTACATCTGTAACAGTTTCCAGTTCTGAAGAAAGGTCACTGACCTGAATGGCTAACTGCTTCTCTCTCCACAGATGCTGACAGACCTGCTGAGTATTTCCAGCATTTTCATAATTGTTCTTGTTATGTCTTGAATAAAGAGTCTGACCAGATACTGTAAGCTCAAAGTAATGTGTAACTGTAGTCCTTTATTACAGGTCTCCATAGTGCCTCTCCAGCCTGTGAGGCCTCCTTATGTAAAGGTGCTCCCAAGGGATTGTGGGATCCCTTGGGACTCCAGGGGATGAGCCCTCTGGTGGTTAAACAATGTATTTACAGGTTTACATATATATCAGTTCTAGTGGTTACCTGTCATACATTTAAACTCATGGTGCATCTCAACTTTGCAGGTTGCGTTTTAACTCATGAGTCTGGGGTCTAAACTGACTTCAAGGAAATCAGTGTGAGATTCCCTAGAGGAAATTGTCTCACACCATATTTGTTTGGCACCACATGGAGTATGGTGTCAAACATGGTTTAAGAAATGTTAAGATAATACGTTGGGCCTCCTCCGCACTTTTTTAATTTGTTGGTTTAGATGTTTAGAAAGTACAGGTACTCCTAGCCATACTCACAAAACAGTTACATTTTAACTAATGGGAGGGTACTCTAAGCATGCATGTACATACAGAGCTCCTGGTAAGAGAAATTAAAGTTGGTGTCAAAAACATAAAGCAAGTACTGCCTTTATTTTGACTCCGGGTCAGTTACGGACGACTGAATTTTCATTTCAGAGGAGCAACAGCAGAGAGGACCACCCGACCTCATGATCCTGAGTGTGCTGGAGCAGGAAACTATAGAAAATATGTGGGCCTGTTGGGAGCTGTGAAAATCAGCCATTTTGAGGCTGGAGGCTTCCCTGAACAGTCGCTGACAGTTATATGTACCCCTTTATTAAGCACTGGAAAACACACAGCTTGACTACATCAAATTACATTGTGATGTATGTCTCTTGCAATTGTGCAGCTTCCCAATGCCATCCTAACTCTTCTCCATTTCCTCTAGACCCTTCTCCACAACCAGGGCTAGCCAAAGGAAACACCTCAGAGTAGCAGAGTCGTTCTGAGGATACTACATCACTCCCAAGCACCACAGCACAAGAGATTGGCATGGGTTAGGTAGAATCTGCACGTGATGATACACTGAGCACTAGTGTGTAGGAGCAGGTAGTGGTGACAGGGATGGCCCAGGAGACAGCTCACTGGAGAATGAAGTCCTCACTCACTACTGCTAAGGAGGAAAGAGATGAGGACTTCAGGGGCCCAGCAATGAGAAGAAAACTGCTTGCCTCACACAAGCAGTTGTGCGAGTTTATTGGAAATGTTGTCAAGGAGTTTTACTACCATTGTTGAAAATGTGGAGGACTCTGCTTCCAGCTTGAGTGGTGCCATCTTGCATGGCCTCGGCACTCTGCAGTTTACCTTGGACAGTGTGGTTACCTCCAGGGATGTTGCAATCGAGCCCTCACAACAGAAATCCATGTTTGAATGCTTTGCAGCTTTGATGGAAATTCAAACAGCTGCCGTGCAGACTCTGGGCTCAAGCCTCTGCTCCATTTTGGATAAACGGACGAGCATCTTTGAGAGGCAGATGCCTATCTTGGACTCTTTGGTGGAGCAAGTGGTTCGTGGCTTCCAAGGAAGTCCTCATCTCCTGCAGTCTGTTCACCTCCAAATCAGTGGACGTGATGAACTCCATGGGTGCGGCAGTGGCACAACAGGAGTGGCACGTGTTGACCTCTCTTTGGATGTCAGCACATTTGCACCCTTGCCACCCCTTCAATTAGTACCTAGGTACAGTGTCAGAAATCCAGCTGAGCCAGACTGTCCTGGCAGAAGCTAGTGTGGCAGTCTGCAGCCTCGCCCTCTCAAGTACGAGCAACCACGGTCATCTCAAAGGGCCTCCACATGAGCAACAGCAGCCATCCATCAGCTCTGCTGAAGCCATAAGGGGAGGATCTCATAAGGGTAGTAGAGTGAGGAAACCCTCTGTTGTGAAAAGCACTTTGGGTTGACCACTGTTAGTTCAATTTACTGTTTATAAATAAATTAATCTCCTTTTACACATTTGGGAGTTTGGCGTATGATCTATCTTCATTGTAGCTAGTTAGTCTGCTTTGTCAGAATGTCACTGATATAGAGGTCAGCTGAGTGGTTTGACTGTTCTTTGATGTATAATGAAGGGCGTGGTGAAGGGGGTAACAAGTGAGGCTTATTGCCACTTTTCAGGTAAGTGGCTTGAGCAGATCAATGAAGCTGCTGTGATATCGACTGCTCCCTGGCTTCTCTGCCTGCCAGGAATTGTGCCGCCCTCCTTCTTCCAGTTCTCTCTCAACTTTACCCAATCCTTCCTCGTTGAATGATGCATTTTGCTGTTGCTTTGCCTCTTATACTTATTGCATAGCCATGTTGTGCAGAATGTAGCACACAACTATGATATGACCCACTTTAGTCTGGAGCATATTGTAGGGAGTCCCCAGAGGTACTTTAGTTTCAAGATGGCAATGTATGTTCAATGATGTTGCTGGTGGTCATAAGGCTAATGTAGCTGTGCTGCTCTAGCATAGTGAATTTGTGGAGGAGTGTCATCAGCCAGGTGTGGAGTGGATATCGCTGTCCACTCAGCCATCGTCTGACATTCCTGGAGCAGAGGAATAGTGGTGGGATGGATGTATTGCACGATTAAGCATCGTGCAGTTAGCAGCAAAATTGCAGCAAACTTGTCTGATCCTTTGGCGGTGATCACACATTAGTTGGGCATTGATGGATGTTAGCCTTCCTGTTGAGAAAAGCTCTTGACTCATTCTCTGGTCCCCTGATTGCAGTACGTGGGCAGTTAATGATACCCTTTACATGAGGGAAGCCAACCATGGCTGAAAATACCAGAGCTTTTTCACTCTGGTTGTTGGGAAAGTAATGTATTGATTGGTGCTGGTTAAGAGGGGCATTGGTAACCTACTTAATGCAGTTGTGCACTGCAGACTTGGAGATGCAGGTGATGTCTCCTGTTACAGCCAGGAAGGAGCCTGAGGTGAAAAGTTTCAGGGCAGTGGTGACTTTCACTGCCACCAGCAAAGCATGGCATCCTGGTCCAGTGGGTAGCAGGTCCTGTAGGAACCTGTACAGATCTATACAATCTGGCTGGTGAAGCTGCTGATGCACTGCTCTACTCATATGTCCAGAACAGTGAATCTTGGCTAATAGACCCTGTAGGTTGGGTAAAGGCTTATACGGGAAGCCCAATGACCTGCTGTACGCTAACAGGCCCACCTGCTGTAATTAAAAGCAGAACATGCTGAAGATCTCAGCTGGTCTGGCAGCATCTGTGGAGAGAAAAGCAGAGTTTACGTTTCGGGTCGACGACCCTTCGTCAGAACTGGCTGCTGCTTGTCTTGGTTGCTAAGACTGCTGTTGCCGCTGCTGTTCTTCCACCAACCGTTCATCCATCCAGAATAAGCAGAAGCATAAATAGCATCCATGATAATCTGCTAATGATTATTCTGGTTATTAAGGCAACAAATGAAAAAGAAGCAATCTCCAAGCTCTGAAATGCATTAATCAGAAAAGCACAGAAACCCTATTGATCGATATTAATGGAGGTGAGTGCCTCTTTAAATTTTCCTGCAAGCCATCTCAGTGAGTTTCTGAGACGAAGGGCTCGATTTTAACTGGCGGGGGTATGGAAGGCAGGACATCCCCATGAGAATTTCAGCATGAGGTCAGGGCCATTTTAACTCTAGGGCCTCATTTAAATATTCCAGCACTGTCTCCCGCCCTACATCAGCATGACTGACGTCCGGGCTGGCGGGCAAGAGCAGAAGTCGGCTCGGGAACCGTAGAAAGCTCGGGACTCAAGGGAACAGCCGTCGCCATAAAATTATCGCCGGGCAAGGGCTGTGGCAGCAGATGGCACAGCAAGAGGGAGAGGCAAGGCCAGGGATAGGGAGGCCCAAGACTCCTTGTGGGGGCCTGGGTGGAGCACTCCTGCTCCTCCTAACCTACAAGGTTTTGAAGAAAAGTATTTTTTTTAAAGTTAACTTGGCCTCTTCTGGCCAGTCGGTGCCTCCCGCCAGGTTTCTCTCGTAGGTTTGACACCAGGAAGGCCTCCACCTGAGGTGTCGTGAAAATCACATTGCAGGACTGTTGTCATCGTGCCACAACTTTTACATTGAAATGAAGCCCTTGCTTGTCTGAGTGGGAACCTCAGCTGACTTCAAAGTCGGTGAAGCCGGGCGAGAATAGTATGGCCACAGGCCTGATCTTAATTCCTCCCACGCACCATTCTCACTGGCGAAGGGAGTTAAAATCAAGGCTGAGGACAAGGAATAAAGTGGACTTCCCTGATTTTAACCATTCCTGCTGGGTGGGTTAGGTTAAAATCAGGGATACAGGCTGCAGTTTAAATCTACGCACAAAGAATTTGGTATCATGCCTGTTGAAAACATCAACGTGAAAAAAACACATTTAGCCTGACAGGGCCAATTCAAAAAAATGTATTGCTGCTCACAGCGTTGGCAGTGTACACTCTGTGAATGCACCCTGTCATGTATTCAACTGTCATTGTAATCCATGTATAAACTGACCTAAGTTGTACACCGTGCGAACACTGACCACTAGGTGGTGAGCTTGTGGGAGACACTCCTAACCTGGACTTTCAGGTATAAAAGGGGAAGCTTCACCCACCTTCATCACTTCAGTGCTGGTGAATACAGGTTACTGGTCACAGAGTGACCTTCTCTCTAGTATGGGCCTCGTGTGCATTTGTACTGTATAGTAAGGACATATTATTAGCGACGAGAAACTGGGATTTAAACCACACGAGCATGGCCACGAGCAGCACAGACGAGAGGTACTGTGTTGGTGATGATTGGGATGATTTTATTGAGAGACTACAGCAAAGCTTCGTCACTAAGGGATGGTTGGGACAGGATTCGGCCGACAAATGCAGGGCTCATCTCCTGACGGTTTGTGGATCCAGGACGTACTCCCTGATGAAGGACCTTCTAGCGCCAGAGAAGCTTGCTGACAAGATTTTTGAAGAGCTCAGTAAGTTGATCGGGGAACACTTTAAACCGGCGAGCAGCATGCACATGGTGAGATACCGGTTTTACATGCACCGGCGGTGAGAATGGCAAAGCGTTCCAGACTTCGTGGCAGATCTTTGGTGACTGGCGAGCCTATGTAAGTTCCCAGATGCATGCAGAGCAGAGATGCTGTGAGATTTTTTTTATTGAGGGCATTGGGCACGCTGGGGTTTTCGGGAAACTGATTGAGACCAAAGACTTGACCCTGGAAATGGCGGCTTTGATGGCCCAGACATTTATCTCAGGGGAGGAAGAGACCAGAATGATGTTTGACAAAAATCTTGGTTTAAATGCAGCAAATGCACAGGGAGTCAACATTGTTAATGCGGCACACAGTTCTCCAGGTAGACAGGGGCAATCGGACATGCCCGAGCATGTAGTCGAACCCAAAGGGGGAATTCAACAGAGACAATGGCTAGCTGAATGGTGATTCATGCCATCGCAAGGGACAATGCAGCCAGTAATGGGGCCATCAACACCTGTCAATGGTGCATTTAAGGACAGTTACAGAGTCAGTCAGAGATGATCGACTGGTAATGGACCTTTTGTTTCCAACAACGGCTCATGTTGGAGGTGTGGAGGCAAACACACAGCCAGAGCTTGCAGGTATCAGCAATATACCTGCAGAAATTGCAACGTCAGCGGTCACTTGGCGCGTATGTTCAGGAAGCCTGCAGCCAGGTTGATGAATGAGGAGGACGGGCCAGGTGCAAGCCCTACGAGGCCAAATGGACACTGAGGGAAATCGCTGGAAGCTGAAGTTCAGCGAGTTCATGTGGAGCACATATACAGTTCATATACCAGGACGCCACCGATAATGATGAAAGTGCTCCTCAATGGCATCCCAGTATTAATGGAGCTAGATACGGGGGCCAGCAAGTCCATGATGAGTATCAAACAGTTCGACAAGTTGTGGGCGTCCAAGGCCAGGAGGCCAAAATTATTGCCGCTTGACGCACAGCTACGGACATAAACAAAGGAGATCATTCCGGTGCTAGGCAGCGCCACGGTAGTCGTGACCCACAAAGATTCGGAGAACAGGTTGCCACTATGGATTGTCCCGGGGACGGTCCCGCACTGCTAGGGAGGAGTTGGCTTGCTGTCATGAACTGGAAATGGGGCGATGTCAATGCAATTTCTTCTGTGGAGCGAATATCATGCTCACAGGTCCTGGACAAATTTGACTCATTATTTCAACCCGGCTATGGCACTTTCATGGGGGCCAAGGTAGTGATTCACATAAACCCGGACGCTAGGCCAATACACCACAAGGCCAGAGCGGTGCCGTACGTGATGCGGGAAAAGATAGAAGGCGAATTGGCCTGCTGAGGGAAGGCATCATCTCGCCAGTCGAATTCAGTGATTGGGTGAGCCCGATTGTGCCGGTGCTCAAGGTGGATGGGTCGGTCAGGATATGTGGTGATTACACGGCCACCATCAATTGGGTGTCACTCCAAGACCAGTACCCGCTACCAAGAGTGGAGGACCTCTTTGCGACGCTATCCGGTGGCAAACCTTTTTCAAAATTGGACCTGACCTCAGCTTACATGAACCAGGAGCTGGTGAGTGAGTCGAAGAAGCTGATCACCATCACGACACACAAGGGGTTGTTTGAGTACAACAGATCTTCATTCGGGATTCGCTCGGCCGCCGCGATCTTTCAAGGAAACGAAAGTCTCCTCAAGTCGATTCCAAGAACCGTGGTTTTTCAAGACGACATCCTCATCACGGGTTGCGATACTGAAGAACACCTCCACAACCTGGAGGAGGTGCTACGCAGACAGGACCGGGTAGGTCTGCGACTGAAAAAGGCGAAGTGCATCTTCCTAGCTCCAGAGGTAGAATTCCTGGGGATGAGGGGAGCAGCAGACGGGATCAGGCTTACTGCGTCCAAAACGGAAGCGATCCAGAGAGCACCCAGACCCCGTAACACGATAGAGCTACGTTCGTTCCTGGGGCTCCTGAACTATTTTGGTAACTTTCTTCCCAAATTGATCACGCTGTTAGAGCCGCTACACGTGCTCCTACGCAAACGTCGCGAAAGGGTCTGGGGGGACAGCCAGGAAAGGGCTTTTGGTGGAGCACGCAATTTGTTATGCTCCAACAATCAGTTAATGCTATATGCCCCATGTAAGAAACTTGTTTTAACGTGCGATGCGTCGTCCTATGGGGTCGGGTGTGTGTTACAGCATGTTAATGCCAAGGGTCAGTTACAGCCGGTAGCTTATGCCTCCAGAAGTCTGTCCCAGGCAGAAAGGGGGTACGGGATGGTAGAAAAGGAAGCGCTTGCATGTGTATATGCAGTAAATAAAATGCGTCAGTACCTGTTTGGCAGGAAATTTGAGCTGGAGACAGATCACAAACCCCTAACGTCCCTTTTGGCCGACAACAAGACCATAAATGCAAATGCGTCGGCCCACATACAGAGGCGGGCACTCACGTTAGCCGCCTATGACTATACATTTCGGCACAGACCGGGCACTGAAAACTGCGCCAATGTACTCAGTAGGCTCCCACTAGCCACCACCGAGGGGGCAACCAAGCATGCTGCTGAGATGGTCATGGCTGTTGAAGCTTTCGAAAGCGAAGGCTCACCCGTGACAGCCCGTCAGATCAAAGTCTGGACAAATAGAGACCCGCTACTGCCTTTAGTCAAGAAATGTGTCCTGAATGGGGACTGGGCAGCCATGTACGGGGCATGCCCTGAGGAATTTAAACCATTTCACGGGCGCAAGGATGAACTCTCGATTCAGGCCGATTGCCTACTATGGGGAAACTGAGTAGTCATGCCCCAGATGGGCAGAGAGGCGTTCATCCGAGAACTCCACAATGAGCACCCGGGCATTGTCATGATGAAGGCAATTGCCAGGTCACACGTTTGGCGGCCAGGGATAGATGCAGGCCTGTAACTTTGTGTTCGCAGGTGCAACACGTGTGCCCAGCTGGGCAATGCGCCCAGGGAAGCCCCCCTTAGCCCCTGGTCCTGGCCCGCCAAGCTATGGTCATGCATCCATGTGGACTACGCAGATCCTTTCATGCGAAAAATGTTTTTGGTTGTAGTAGACGCCTACTCCAAATGGATCGAGTGTTACATTCTCAATTGAAGCACATCCTCTGCCACGCTAGAAAGTCTTCAGGCAATGTTCGCCGCCCATGGTCTACCGGACATCTTGGTCAGCGACAATGGCCTGTGCTTTACAAGCATTGAGTTCCAGGACTTCATGGCAGGAAATGGTATCAACCATGTCAGAACGGCACTGTTCAAGCCGGCCTCAAACGGCCAGGTGGAACGAGCAGTGCAGATAATCAAACAGGGGATGCTCAGAATCCAAGGGGGTTCCCTACAAAGCCACTTATCACACCTCCTGTTGGCCAATAGGTCCCGACCACACAATCGCTCACAGGGGTTCCATCCGCAGAACTGCTAATGAAAAGGACGCTCAAAACCAGATTATCCCTCATACACCCCACCATGAAAGAAATTGTTGAGAGCAGGCAACCATGACGGGAACGCGAGGGCATGATGTATTGATGTCAATGACCCTGTCTTTGTCCTCAACTATGCTGCAGGGCCCAAATGGCTCACAGGCACTGTGATTGCCAAAGAGGGGAATAGGATTCTGGTGGTTAAACTTACCAATGGACAAATCTGCTGCAAACACGTGGATCAAACAAAAAGGAGGTTCAGCAACTGCATAGAAGAAGCAGAGGAAGAACACGATGTAAAGTTCACTGTGGAGGAGTCACTGTGGGCAGTCCGGACAGGCCTGAGGCACCGCAAACAGCAGACACTCAGGCGCTCTACAAGGGAGCGTAAACCACCAGTGGGACTTAACCTGTGATCCCAATAAGACTTTGGGGGGAAGGTGATGTCATGTATTCAACTGTCTTTGTAATCCATGTATAAACTGACCTAAGTTGTACACCGTGAGAACACTGACCACTAGGTGGTGAACTTGTGGGAGACACTCCTAACCTGGACTTTTAGGTATAAAAGGGGAAGTTCCACCCATCTTCATCACTTCAGTGCTGGTGGATAAAGGTCACTGGTCACAGAGTGACCTTCTCTCTAGTATGGGCCTCGTGTGCATTGTACTGTATAGTAAGGACGTATTACACCGGTTTGGGTTTTGCTGATGTTGCTCTGGTTCCTGTACACTAATTTGCCTTATATGAAACAAATGTGAGTACCCCCAATACACATCTTGGGCAGCTTTTAAAAAATACTGATGAACATTAAAAGGCACGGCACTTCCACCAGAAATCTCTTTACCTGCCTTTTTGTTCTGTTTAAGCCTGCCCCTTTCACCTCCAATTATGCAGCATTTCTTAGCTTCAGGCCAAGCAGCAATTTGCCGAAGGCTTCCACTAATGCTACCCTTTAATCAATTACAAATCGGTGTGAACTGACGTGAGTTATCCTCTTTTAGTGTTACTTCACAGTCCTGCCATCTGGAAAAGAGTAAAACAAATCAGACTGGTCTGGTTTACAGTCAGTCACATCTAATCCAGAAAAGGGAATGAAAATATCAAAAGAGCACATATAAATTACTTTCTCGACTTTGGAAATCACCTCTCTTACACTCTGTCTCCCATAATTGAGATTGGGAACTGGCTGTATGGGGAAACAGATCAATACTAAACATTGAGACCGCAATGCTTTTCAAGTCAACCAAAATCCAGTCTCCAGTCATGGTTTGACCTTTCCTAATTGGTCAAAAAGCCACAACGAACAAAAGTAGCCCAACAAGTTGGTTTGTGCTGGTTTTCTAGGCAGCAGGCAATATATAAGTGCAATCTGGTTTGTTTGACAGTTCTGTATTCTGGTGGGAGGTGCATTCTGCGCATATATGTCCTGAAAAATGAATTGTATAGATCATCATTTGCTTTTCGTGAAACGGTAATGGTTCTGAAGTCCTTATTGGATTTATAGCATTAAACGCCAGTGTAACCAAACTATGAGTAATATCCGATACACACTAACTGTATCCAGCAGGTTGCTGACTTTGGAAGAGGCGCACACATAAAATGATGACGCATGATTTCATCGCTGGGGAGAAAGGTAGGGCGTGTGACATCTTTCCGTACTTGTTTAAAAAACACATTTAAAAAAATCCATGTTGCTTGGCTTTCCCCACCCAGATGGATTGTGGAATAAAGGAAATGGTTTATGGCGAGGAACTGCAGCTCTGGCAACTTTACAAAAACGTACCATTATAATGTTAAGCCGAAACACCCATCCATTACAGGACCACATAGACCCAGAGGCGGGGACTCTACAAGTAGGGGAAGCAGCAAATTACAATTTGTATTTTACCAAATTCTACCAATACTGTCATTGCTATGCTGGAAGCTTTTGCAGAATCGTTCATGCTGCTTCTGTAGCAATGAGTTACACTATCAGTACATTAAACGGTATCATTATTAGTTATTATAAATATATTCTAAAACTATATAGCATTCAACATTATTAAACAGTCGTCACTTGTACTTATTGTTAACCATTTAGATTTTAAAATTGTATGGCCAAAATCTGCACTGAAAGGGGTGAAATGCCATGTGAGACCAGCAAAGTTTCTTAAATTACTTTCCAAGTCCTCGATCTTAAAACATTTCGAGGCATAATATGACATTCTTGAAGTTATGGCCAAATGAAGTGGAAATGATTTTGGAGCTTAATTAGTCCCAACTGTTATTGTGATGCGAGAAAGTAATTAAGCAGAACACCTCTTGTTGGGGGATATCACACATCCTTCCGCCCAGTAACTTCAGCGCAAGCTCTGAGCCAGTCGAGTGACACACATTGCTCGGCCCCTCTGCTGTTCCACGCTGTTCTGGCGTGGGTTTTTCACTCAGCAGTCACCGTATTATCCTTGCATACCGGATGCTATTTCAGCCGGGCACATTGTCAAAACAATAGACGGAAGGTAGAAGTTCTGCGAGCTCAAACGGAAATCCAGACGGAGACCATTTTTTGAATACTCGAAAAAATCAAATATTGGAAGCGTGTTGGTGATTGAGAGGCGAAAGCACAGACCCCGCCAACTGCTCGACGGGATTTCATTCTCGCAACATGGAAATTGCCCCGTGCAAAGTATTTAATAAGATTAATATTTGCCTTGTATTCTCGCCACATACAATTGTCAATTGAATAATTGCACAAGTTATTATCATTGCATTGCGAAGCTTTTCCATCACATTAACTGTTTTGGCAGTTGATAAAAACGGAAATCTGTTTAATTTATGACGAACCTGTTAGACAAATAGCGATATCTTCGCCCTGCCACTGGCTAATGGAGCTGAAGTGTCTGCGCATTGATTGTGAACCATTCTCAACAGTTGTCCATTGGAATATCTCACTTTGTATACATTCATTTTCTTCCAAACATAGTTTGCCATTTCAAACATGACTCGAGAAAAGAAGCAACAGCACTCCAAAGGTGAGCGCCCATCTTGTGGGATGTTCATCTCCAGTCTTCATATAATTTTGATCTTAAAACCTGCCCTGCAATAGACTTTCCTGGTTTGCGTTATTTTATGTTACATCTGTCTATGTTGCCAAAGGATACTGGAAACCTAACCTGATTCATACATTAATATATTGTAATGGTAAAATGAGCCATTATTGATATAGCCTGGTTATTTTAATTCGGTGTTTTAAAAAAAACGTTGCATTTATATAGCGCCTTTCACGAGCACCTGACGTCTCAAAGCGCTTTACAGCCAATGAAGTACTTTTGGCGTGTAGTCACTGTTGTAATGTGGGAAATGTGGCAGCTAATTTGCGCACAGCAAGCTCCCACCGACAGCAATGTGATAATGACCAGATAATCTGTTTCTGTTATATTGAATGAGGGATAAATATTGGCCAGGATACCGGGGTAACACTCCTGCTCTTCTTCAAAATAGTGCCATGGGATCTTTTATGTCCACCTGAGAGATTCCCGGGATGGCGGGACTGACCTATCAAGAAAGACTGGATCAACTGGGCTGGTATTCACTGGAGTTCAGAAGAATGAGAGGGGACCTCATAGAAACGTTTAAAATTCTGACGGGGTTAGACAGGTTAGATGCAGGAAGAATGTTCCCAATGTTGGGGAAGTCCAGAACCAGGGGACACAGTCTAAGGATAAGGGGGAAGCCATTTAGGACCGAGATGAGGAGGAATTTCTTCACCCAGAGAGTGGTGAACCTGTGGAATTCTCTACCACAGAAAGTTGTTGAGGCCAATTCACTAAATATATTCAAAAAGGAGTTAGATGAAGTCCTTACTACTAGGGGAATCAAGGGGTATGGTGAGAAAGCAGGAATGGGGTACTGAAGTTGCATGTTCAGCCATGAACTCATTGAATGGCGGTGCAGGCTAGAAGGGCCGAATGGCCTACTCCTGCACCTATTTTCTATGTTTCTATGTTTCTATGTTTCTAACCGACGGGTCATTAGTTTAACGTCTCATTCGAAAGTCGGCACCTCCGACACTGCAGCACTCCCTCAGCACTTCACTGGAGTGTCAGCCTAGATTTATGTGCTCAAGTCCCTCTAGCATCAACTGCCATTTGCAGAAGAGAGTTCCAAACTTCTACCACCTTTTGCATGTAGAAATGTTTCCTAACTTCACTCCTGAAAGGTCTGGCTCTAATTTTTATTTTATAACCCAAGTCCTAGACTTCCCAACCAGCGGTAATAGTTTCTCTCTATCTAATTTATCAATTCCCCTAAATATCTTGAAAACAAATCAAATCACCCTTTAGTATTGTAAACTCAAGGGAATAAAACCCTAGTTTGTGTAATCAATCCTTGTAATGTAACCTTTGGATTCCAGGTATCATTCTAGTAAATCTACACTGCTCTCCCTCCAAGGCCAATATAGCCTTCCTAAGGTGTGGTGCCCAGAACTGCTCACAGTACTCCAGGTGTGGTCTAACCAGGACTTCGTATAGTTGAAATATAACTTTACCCCTTGTATTCTAGTCCTCAGATATTCCATTAGCCTTTTTGATTATTTTTTGAACCTATCCATGACATTTTATTGATTTATGTGCATGGACCTCAAAGTCTCTTTGGACCGCCACTGTTTCTAGCTTTTCATGGTTTAGAAATACACTGATCTATCCTTTTTTGGTCCAAAGTCGATGACCTCACACTTTCCTACAATGAAATCCATTTGCCACAGTTTTTCCCATTCATTTAATCTATTAATATCTCCATCTACACTGCTTACATTGCCGCCTATCTTTGTGTCATTCACAAAATTGGGTGTGTGGCACTCTATCCCATCATCTAAGTTGTTAATAAATACAGTGAATAGTTGAGGCCCCAACACTGATCCTAACTTCTCTGCTTTTCAATTCTATCTCTCCAGAAATGAACCTACTGTTCTGTTTGCATTTTTATGGCCTTATTAACCTGCATCGTTAATTTTAATGATTTGTGTATCTGTACCCCCAAATCACTCTATTCCTCTATCCCAGAGGTGGGCAATTATTTGGGCTGGAGGGCAACTTAACAAGTTTGAGTGAGCTGTTGAGGGCCGCACACATAAAATGAATTGTGTTAATAACAGCTACCATCAAAATGTGTTACTGCATTTATTGTATAAAGAACCCTTCATATCATTTCCACACTTAGTAAGAATAACACTTATTAGCATGCAAAGGAACATGATACAGGTTTACCCAAAACTTACCTTGGTCATTGATATTATTATGCCATAATTAAACCTGTAAAACCAGTTACTCGACAACTGCTGTAAAATTTACATGTGATTCCAGACCTTTACTATGTTAACTATGTTGCCTTTTAATGCCCTCACAGCGACTAGGAATGGGCAATAAATATTTTCTTACCAATGTTGCCCACAACCCAAGAGCAAATTAAAAAAAAAAACATTTTCGATTGCCAAATCCAAAAGACAGGACGTAACATTTTCAACCTTGTATTCACCCAGAGGGCATAAAAGTGACACTTGGGATTATCACAGACTTCAGACACTAGACACAAGTGTTTGGTGAAACAACAGTATAACTTACATGTCAGTGAAAATAATCAGGTAGGAAATGCAGATTCCTACACAATTTATTTATTAGACCATGGCAACTTATAGACAAGGGTTTTGATTGACTAGGAGCCCAGAAGATAAATGCAGAGGTTCATGAACATGTTACTGGTTTGCCTTGGGGATGACTGCAATTCGTCTCTTCCCATTCGATTATGGAATCAACCCTAAAACTGCTGCTGTGATGTAAGGATCTCAGCAATGAGGGAACTTGGGAAGGGGAGAGAGAAATTATCTTATGTAACTTGTGCCAAAATTAAACTATATTTGAATCAGAATAGGCTCTGCAATGATGAATCTGTAATGGATACAGACAAATGATTTACTAAGGAAACCACAAATTATATCAAGCCCAGCATCATAGGTACAAATGACACACTGACTCAACTTTCAAGTCAGTGTATCTTGATGAAGCCCTTTTATTGTGTTTCATTATAGATGCAATTGAGGATAGCATCTTCTTAATCCACTCAACTGAGTTTTACATAACAACTCAGTACATGAATTAACCACTTGAGTAAATAATACTGCAGTCTAACTCTCAGCTTAAGTCAGGGATGGTGTGCAAACCCATACAGGTAATAATATCGAGCCAAATGTGCAAAATGTTGCCATGATTGTCCATGTTTCAAGAGCTAGACAGCAATACAAAGCAAACTACATGACTTACCTCATGAATTCATAAATGTCTACATCTCGGAATTTTTTTGGAAAACACGGCAATTTGCGCATGCACGGAACATATATGCGATTTGCACATGCGCAAATCGGCATTTTTTTCCCCAAATAAATTGCGAAATTTAGGACCCCAGCTTGTGATCACTGCGCGGGTGTATAGAATCTATTGGCAGGCCAGATATGGCTCACAGGCCTTATTTGGCCCACCTCTGCTCTACCCCACCCCATTTAGGCACTTGATTTCCATGGAGTAAGTGGCCTCCTTATTCTTCCTACCAAAATGTACCACCTCACACTTATCTATATTGAAGTTAAGTTTCCAATTATACGCCCATTCTGCAAGTTTATTAATGTCTTCCTCTATTTTGTCTCAGTCCTCCATATTAACTATACCCCCAATTTGATGTCATCCGCAAATTTTGAAATTGTACTTCCGATTCCAGAGTCCAAATCGTTTATGTAAATGGTGAACGACAGTTGTCCCAGCACCGATCCTTGCAGAACACCACTTCCCACCTTTTGCCAATCTGAGTAACTACCTTTAACCCTTACTCTGTTTTTTGTTTTGTAGCCAGCATGCTATCCATTCTGCTACTTGTCCCCTGATGCCATATATTCTGACCTTAGTCATGACATGAGTCTACTATGCCTTAAAGCCCCTATTTTTGTAAATGGATGCTCCACAAGATGGTATAGATTCTGGAGAAACATTGAGCAATAGTGCAAGTATCCAAGATGATCCACAGGAATTGTTTTCCCACCTTTCTGACTTTGATTTGGCAAACAGGTCATTTCAAATAAATTTTGGTTCCTGCTTTTACAGCAGCATTCTTAAAACTGCTCTTCTAATATTTCCACAATGTAAAAATTACACAGATTGTTTCAGTTCATGCAGAGTTTAATGACCAATTTTAATAATACGTTCAGATTGCAGTCCTTTTTAATTATGTTTGTACAAAGTACTGGGTAAATATTGCCCTGTAATTCATTTATTCACTTCTAATATAATATGTTTAGTTTCTTTCTTCACCGTCCTTGAAAAAGTTTAAGAAAAAATCCAATCATATCTTCTGTGCAACACTCACAACTGATGTTGATTTCATTTCATGTTTTCAAATTCAAATTGTACATTTAACACCTCTGTCTGTGACAAATGTGACACAGCCATCAATACATATATTACATTTGTAATCTAGTTGTGTTTGCTTTCGATTGCTCCTAATCAACTCATTATTGAACAAGTCACGGTGTACTCTAGCTCTTGCTAGTGAGGTACATTGAATCCATGGTTAATCAATTCAAATTTGTCATCCAAAAGTTGGTGTTAGTGATTTTACATGATACTGAAAAGTCTTCTTTACGTCCAGTAGTATACTTGTTAAACATTAACTGAGGAGGTCGATTTTTCCTTCTAGAATTGGAGCGCTGGAAAAGTATCCTTTTCTCACCTACAATAAGAACATAAAGATAATGAAAAGCGGAATAGTCTATCAGACCCAAGCAAACAAGTCCATGTTTTTACCCCCATCTACCAAGCTACTCACCACAATCTCTTGATCTTTTATCTCTCTGGAAATACATTTAATTACCTTCTGAATTCATCTGTATATTAGTTTTATGTGGAATAATTATGAATGATTTCCTTTCTATTTTTAATGAGTATTTGTCTTGGTATTTGAACTATTCCATTGTGAGCAATTTCCCTGGACCATTTAACAAATATATTATGTTACTTTTCTTTTCAAAAAGTTTGACTCATAATGATATGTAAATAGATGTCAATGCTGACGACTTGGTACATTGACTTTCATATGGCTCAAACAATTGCTGTACATAATTAAAAAGTAAAGTGGGGAGATTTATGAATTAAAACAAATTTAATATGAGAATTGTTTTAACAGCATAAAAAGTAAACATAACAGTTGAAATTATTGATTCATAACACCCTTTTGTTTAGATGGGTAGCAAACGTGGCCAAACAAAGTAGCCTCGAAAAGGGCATTTTCAGACCTTATGAGGCAGTCGAGGAGACAAGTAAGAAGAGCCGTACATCGTTTTATTTTCACGTCAATAGTATTAGAAGCAACTGCTGCAATGGTTTCATAGAATCATAGAAGGATACAGCACAGAAGGAGGCAATTCAGTTCATTGTGCCTGTGTCGACTCTTTGAAAGAGCTATCCAATTAGTCCCACTCCCCTTCAAATTTCTCCCCTTCAATTATTTATCCAGTTCCCTTTTGAAAGTTACTATTGAATCTGCGTCCACCATCCTTTCAGATCGTAACAACTCGTTATGTAATAAAACATGTCCTCATGTCGCCACTGCTTCTTTTGCCAGTTACCTTAAATTTGTGTCCTCTCGATACCGGCCCTTCTGCCACAAGAAACAGTTTCTCCTTATTCGCTCTATCTAAACCCTTTGTGATTTACAACACCTCTATCAAATCTCCCCTTACCTTTCTCAGCTCTAAGGAGAACAACCCCAGTTTCTCTAGTCTCACCACATAACTGAAGTCTAGACCAATATGTCGAGGAACCAACTAGGGGGGAGGCCATCTTAGACTGGGTGTTGTGTAATGAGAGAGGATTAATTAGCAATCTCGTTGTGCGAGGCCCCTTGGGGAAGAGTGACCACAATATGGTGGAATTCTGCATTAGGATGGAGAATGAAACAGTTAATTCAGAGACCATGGTCCAGAACTTAAAGAAGGCTAACTTTGAAGGTATGAGGCGTGAATTGGCTAGGATAGATTGGCGAATGATACTTAAGGGGTTGACTGTGGATGGGCAATGGCAGACATTTAGAGACCGCATGGATGAACTACAACAATTGTACATTCCTGTCTGGCGTAAAAATAAAAAAAGGAAGGTAGCTCAACCGTGGCTATCAAAGGAAATCAGGGATAGTATTAAAGCCAAGGAAATGGCATACAAATTGGCCAGAAATAGCAGCGAATCCAGGGACTGGGAGAAATTTAGAACTCAGCAGAGGAGGACAAAGGGTTTGATTAGGGCAGGGAAAATGGAGTACGAGAAGAAGCTTGCAGGGAACATTAAGACGGATTGCAAAAGTTTCTATAGATATGTAAAGAGAAAAAGGTTAGTAAAGACAAACGTAGGTCCCCTGCAGTCAGAATCAGGGGAAGTCATAACGGGGAACAAAGAAATGGCGGACCAATTGAACAAGTACTTTGGTTCGGTATTCACTAAGGAGGACACAAACAACCTTCCGGATATAAAAGGGGTCAGAGGGTCTAGTAAGGAGGAGGAACTGAGGGAAATCCTTATTAGTCGGGAAATTGTGTTGGGGAAATTGATGGGATTGAAGGCCGATAAATCCCCAGGGCCTGATGGACTGCATCCCAGAGTACTTAAGGAGGTGGCCTTGGAAATAGCGGATGCATTGACAGTCATTTTCCAACATTCCATTGACTCTGGATCAGTTCCTATGGAGTGGAGGGTAGCCAATGTAACCCCACTTTTTAAAAAAGGAGGGAGAGATAACAGGGAATTATAGACCGATCAGCCTGACATCGGTAGTGGGTAAAATGATGGAATCAATTATTAAGGATGTCATAGCAGTGCATTTGGAAAGAGGTGACATGATAGGTCCAAGTCAGCATGGATTTGTGAAAGGGAAATCATGTTTGACAAATCTTCTGGAATTTTTTGAGGATGTTTCCAGTAGAGTGGACAAGGGAGAACCAGTTGTTGTGGTATATTTGGACTTTCAGAAGGCTTTCGACAAGGTCCCACACAAGAGATTAATGTGCAAAGTTAAAGCACATGGGATTGGGGGTAGTGTGCTGACATGGATTGAGAACTGGTTGTCAGACAGGAAGCAAAGAGTAGGAGTAAATGGGGACTTTTCAGAATGGCAGGCAGTGACTAGTGGGGTACCGCAAGGTTCTGTGCTGGGGCCCCAGCTGTTTACACTGTACATTAATGATTTAAACAAGGGGATTAAATGTAGTATCTCCAAATTTGCGGATGACACTAAGTTGGGCGGCAGTGTGAGCTGCGAGGAGGATGCTATGAGGCTGCAGAGCGACTTGGATAAGTTAGGTGAGTGGGCAAATGAATGGCAGATGAAGTATAATGTGGATAAATGTGAGGTTATCCACTTTGGTGGTAAAAACAGAGAGACAGACTATTATCTGAATGGTGACAGATTAGGAAAAGGGGAGGTGCAACGAGACCTGGATGTCATGGTACATCAGTCATTGAAGGTTGGCATGCAGGTACAGCAGGCGGTTAAGAAAGCAAATGGCATGTTGGCCTTCATAGCGAGGGGATTTGAGTACAGGGGCAGGGAGGTGTTGCTACAGTTGTACAGGGCCTTGGTGAGGCCACACCTGGAGTATTGTGTACAGTTTTGGTCTCCTAACCTGAGGAAGGACATTCTTGCTATTGAGGGAGTGCAGGGAAGGTTCACCAGACTGATTCCCGGGATGGCGGGACTGACCTATCAAGAAAGACTGGATCAACTGGGCTTTTATTCACTGGAGTTCAGAAGAATGAGAGGGGATCTCATCGAAACGTTTAAAATTCTGACGGGGTTAGACAGGTTAGATGCAGGAAGAATGTTCCCAATGTTGGGGAAGTCCAGAACCAGGGGACACAGTCTAAGGATAAGGGGGAAGCCATTTAGGACCGAGATGAGGAGAAACTTCTTCACCCAGAGAGTGGTGCACCTGTGGAATTCTCTACCACAGAAAGTTGTTGAGGCCAATTCACTAAATATATTCAAAAAGGAGTTAGATGTAGTCCTTACTACTAGGGGGATCAAGGGGTATGGCGAGAAAGCAGGAATGGGGTACTGAAGTTGCATGTTCAGCCATGAACTCATTGAATGGCGGTGCAGGCTAGAAGGGCCGAATGGCCTACTCCTGCACCTATTTTCTATGTTTCTATGTCTTTCATCCCTAGTAAATCTTATCTGCACGTTCTCTAAGGCCTGGACCTCCTTCTTAAAGTGTGATGCACAGAATTAGCCATAATATCCAGCTGGGGCCTAACTAGTGTCTTATAAAGGTTTAGCATAACTTCCTTGCATTTGTACTCTATGCGTCTATTCATAAAGTCAAGGACCACAAATACCTTTTTAACAGCCTTCTCAACTTGTTCTACCACCTTCAAAGACTTGTGCACATACACCTCCGGGTCTCTCTGTTCCTACACCCTCTTTAAAGTACCATTTAGTTTATATTACCTCTCCTCATTCTTCCTACCAAAATGAACACACTTCTCTGCTTTATATTTCACCTGGCATGTGTCTGCCCATTTCACCAGTATGTCTATGTCAGATAGTCTGAAGTCTGTTACTATCCTCCAAACTGTTTACTACAGTTCCAAGTTTTGCTTCATCTACAAACTTTGAAATTATGCCCTGTATATCTAAGTCCAGGTTATTCATTAATATCGAAAAGAACAGAGATCCCAACACCAACCCATGGGGAACACCCCTGCACATTTCCCTCCAACCTGAAAAACAAACCGTTCAGCACTACTCTCTGCTATCTCTCCATTTCAATGTCAGCTGTGGCTCAGTGGGTAGCACATGTGCCTCTGAATCAAGAAGGTTGCTGGATCAAATCCCACTCCAGAGATTTAAGTACATACATCTAAGCTGACACTCCAGTGCAGTATTGAGGGAGTGCTGCACTGTTAGAGGTGCCATCTTTTGGATGAGATGTTAAATCAAGGCCCTGTCTGCTCTCTCAGGTAGACGAAAAAGATCCCATGGTGTTATTTTGAAAAGCAGGGGAGTTCTTCTCAGTGTCCTGGCCAATATTTATCCCTCAGTCAACATAACAAAAACAGATTATCTGCTCATTATCACATTGTTGTGATAATCTGTGGGAGATCGCTGTGTGCAAAGTTGTTTGCCACATTTCCCACATTACAACAGTGACTGCGTTCAAAAAGTACTTAATTGCTATAAAGCGCTTTAAGATGTCTGGTGGTTATGAAAGGTGCTATATAAATGCAAGTCTTTCTTTTTTCTTCATTAGCCAATTAATTCCCTCAGGAACCTAGGATGCATCCCATCTGGATGGGTGATTTCTACTTTGAGCCCTGCCAACCTTTTAAATACCTCCTATTTATTTTATCCTATCCAATTTCTCTATTACCTCCTCCTTTACTATGCCTGTTGCAGTGAAGGTCACGGTGGCACTCACCTTCTATGCCTTCGGCTCCTTCCAGGCAGCATCAGGGGACATATGCAGTGTCTCACAATTCACAGCTTTCAGTACCCCTCAACAGGTCTCACTATTAATTGTGGTGTGCTGCATGCTACACAACTTGGCCATCATGAGGCCCAGGCCTTGCCAGTGGGGATTGCAGGCCCTCCTGAGGAGGACAAGGAGGAGGAGGAGGAACAGGAGCCTGCCAATGCCCCGAATGTCCAGCTAGACAACAACAACCAGCAGCAGCAATGGAGGAGGCAATGTGAAATGTTGGCGGTGGCAGGGCTATTCGGCGGCAGCTCATAAGCTTAGTTTAAATGGAGGGAGCTGAGGGATGCAGCTAATAATAAATGAGCATTGTGCCACAATAAGGCCACATCTCCATAACAAATCAAAACTCACACCGGAAGCTGGAGGAAATGGTCAAACTTATATTTTAATTGCAACACATCCCTCCAACAACCCCAAAAAACCCACCCCCTCAAATGAAACAAAATGGAGCACCCACCCCTTCAAATTATATGAATAACATATCCACCATGATGTAAATGTGACTCGTGGGGATACCTTTAATCTGCGTGTTTTCCATTGGCATTTACCACCCCTCGCCTACTGCTCCTTCTCAATGGTTCCTCAGTATCTGCAGCAAGGCTGCTTGAAGGCTGCTGTGTGTCTGCAGAATGCAGGTCAGATGGCCTATGAAGACACCCTCAATCAGCTGTGGGCATAGAGGGCCCGACTGCTGACCGCACGGTCTCAGGATGGGCAGCAGCAGTGTGGGATGGCTGGGGTGCAAAGGCGGACTGGCATTGGCAGAAGCCGGAATGCTGTCATTGTGAGGAAGGACAGCACCTTCCATTTTCAGCGGCACACTGCCACGCCACTGGGGTGGTGCAAGAGCATCAGGAGCAACACATGCCCCCCCCCCCCCAGATTGCTGACCTGCTGTGGCACTGTCTGTTCCCCATCCAACTATGGGGAAGACAGAGAGGATAGTGGCAGACACAGCTTGCAAGGCAGCAGTCAGACTGGGAGTGTCTGAAACACTGCAGTCTGCACTTGAACCGCTGCAGTCTGAGATTGCATGGCAGCAACCAGTGTCTGCATAACATCACGAAGACCTTGCGTGGCTTCGGTCTATGATGTCATAGATGCCAAGTCAACCATGGCACGCGCTATCACCTCTGGGACTCGTTGAGGCCGTTTGCTGGTCTAGACAGGCAAGGATGATCTCAGTGCACTGCTGAGAGATGCGGCCCATGCTGGAGGCAGCCTCCACCACACTTACACCAAGTGCAGCCACATTCTGCGGTGCAGTCCCGAATGCACCCATCATCTCACGGTGTATCTGCGATGACTCCCTGTTCAGAAGCTTCCAATCGAGGTCCTCATCTGCCTGACTCTTAGCAGGACTCCTAGGCCGACTTAACCTCCGGAGAGCTGGCGCCTGAGCTCCCTCTCATGCTGCGCGTCGCTGCAGGCCACTGGGTCCAGGAGCGTCAGCATTTGGGAAGCCCCGGAAGTTGCTGATGTCCTCCACCGAGCTGGTGTCCACACTCACGGGTACTGGGGTCGGATCCCAGTCGGTGGCCGCACACGTCCCGCATCGTGTGAAGATGCTGGCTGATGGGCAGGCTGCGGCACATTTGTAAGCACAAAGCAACACAAGTGTGGGCAGCAGTTGGGGAGGGGCAGGAAGGAGAGGGCATCATTACTTTGCAGATGCATGTTGTAAGGCATGTAGGGTGAAGGGTGAGGGATGTCAGTGAAAACGGACATCTCATTGACAAACCTTCAGTATTCTGTGGGGCTCTGCCTGTCCGACTGCTGGGCCCACTAGGGCAGATACTCACTCTTCAATGGCGGTGAGGTCCGGAAGGTCTGGTTCCCCTCCTCCCGTCCGCTCCTGCTTTCACCTGTTGTGGGCGAGCTTGGCCTCCAATGAGCAAAACAAGAGATTGTCTGTGGATCTGTAGCTACTGGTGTGCAGCATCTGTCTGTAGTAAGTGACTCACTACTGATGACGCGAGGTGTGAATGTCTGCATCTCAGACTGCGTGGCAGCTCACAGTGGATGTGTAAAAGGTGGGGTCTGGGCACAAGGAGGTTCGAGTAAGTACGATGCTGAAGGCCTGTGACCGCATATGAAGAGTTAAAATGTCTTGTTGGTGTCCTCAGGCTGAGTCGGGCACTAGAAGGTGAGAGACGCTTGGATGGGCGCGGCATGCCTGGGAAGGCTATAGAGAGCTTTGAGGGTGTCTACAGCAACGAGGAGTGTGGCCTGGCACACATAGAGAAGGTGTGGGCAGTGTCAAGCAGTGAGGCTCACATGAAGGCATTGCAAGGATAATGCAACGGGTACTCACCCTAATGACCTAGTTAGGTCATTGAATTTCTTCCGACATTGAGACGCGGTCCTGTGCACCGGTCCTGGGCAGAGACGTGCTGTGCGACCTCCCGCCAGGCAGCAGGACATCTTAGCGCCGTTCCATGGCCTCCAAGAGCGCTGAGAAGCGGTGCGCACTTGCTGCCCTGTCTCCGTGTCCATCCTTTGAGTTTGCGAGTCTTGAAGTACGCATGCTTATACTTGAGTTGCCGCACCTTTAAGAGTGGGCTGTTCCCGAGGTCTGACTCAGAGTTTCGCGCATGTGCAATGGGTCCACCAAATTTACTGACCAAACTTTCGTTATCACCCCGCCCCCCATCCCCCTCCCCTTCACCCCCCCACCCCCTCACCACCAGCTGTAGTGTCCAATGATTGGTTTAGTGCCCCTGTCAGCTCTTCACCCGATCTTGACAAATTTCTGGGTGGAGAGTGCAAACTTTTTCAATTGCCCTCCTGAGGTATCCCGGCGGTGACCCACTCCCCCCACTTCCGACCCGCTGCTGCCGGTCCATCCTAAGTACGTCGACAGAGCGCGCACCATCAATGTCCCCCCCCCCCCCCCCCCCCCCGCCGTATGCGAAATTCCACCAAAATGAGGCGGAATCGAATTTCACACCCTATACTTTTAGACATCCAGCGAGCTCTAGCTTTGGATGCCCATCCTTTCCCCATCGTAGGAATGTGCCTAGTCTCTCTGAAGGCCTACCATTGTTCATTTAGGAGCTGGAATTGCTCCCCGCCAGAAACACGACGTACTTACTGTGTTTGAGCTATTTTCATCGCCGCGGTAGATATGGTGGTCTCTTGTGCAAAATTCCACTCTTTCAGGTTTTTTTTGAGCAGCCCGGAAGTCGGTCATAATGGGGACGGAAGTGCGTTGGAGGGGGAAGTTCGCACACTAGAGGGGTCAAGTGAGGGCAGGCGGACTGTCCGCCGCTGTCAATCATCAGCGTAGTGCTGATGATGGCATCACGCTGGCACGTCGCCACCTCTCTCCCTTCACTTAAAGGGGAGAGCCGCTGCGAGCTCTACGATTCTTTTAGTTAGGTTCACTGGGCCACCAGGGAGGGTTTCAGTCAGGCCAAACCTGGGGCCATAATTGTTGGGCCGACCTGGCAGTCGGCCGACAAAAAAAAGTAAGATGGTGGCCACACCACCAATTTGAACACACTTCAAGCACCGAGCGGCAGCAGCAACATTCTCTCGGTGGAATTTCGCATACGGCGGGGGGGGGGGACATTGGCGGTGCGCGCTCTGTTGACGTACTTAGGATGGACCGGCAGCAGCAGGTCGGAAGTGGGGGGAGTGGGTCACCGCCGGGATACCTCAGGAGGGCAATTCTCAAAATGGCGGCTGTTCCACAAATAATCGGCGGCCATTCCACTCCAGCGTGCCTGCTGATTTCCGGCGATAACAGGCCTTAAGGGAAGCGGCAATTTCGGTCCCTTAATCTTTTACCTGCCATCTTTCATTCCAATCCACCTGGGACAAATCCCTTTCCTCCAGTTGAGTATTTTGACATTTTACTTTTCCTTGTACCTTCCCATAACTACTCTAAAACTAAGGATATTGTGATCACTGAAACACGGTCCACTTGCCCCACTTCATTCCACAGAACTAGATCCAGCACGGCTTCCTTCCTCATTGAGCTGGAAACATACTGATCAAGAAAATTCCCTTGTACACATTTCAGGAATTCCTCCCCCTCTTTTCCCTTTACACTGTTATTTCCCCAGTTTATATTAGGATAATTGAAGCCCCCTATTATTACACTAAATTTTTTGCATATTTCTGCAATTTGCCTGAAATTTTGCTCCTCTATTTCATTTCTACTATTTGGTGGTCTGTACTATACACCCAGCTGCATAATAGCTCCTCTATTGTTCCTTAATTCTAACCAAATAGATTTTATCTTTGAACCTTCAAGTACAACATCCCTCTTTAGTGCTGTAACAACTAGTATATTTGATCAATACTGCCAACCCACTCCTTTTTCCTTTCCCTATCTTTCTTGAATACAGTGTAGCCAGGAATTTTGGGCTCAAGTTTCCACACGCGCCTAGAACGGCGCAGTCCCGGACCTGGACGCCCCGTTTTTCGCGCCACAAAGTGCGCCTAACAAAATCCTCCGTATTCTCCACCTACCTGCAGGTCCTGTGGCCCTCGGTGCAGCCAGCACGAGCTGTGGGGGGGCGGAGCCAGGTCCCTGCGCTGAAAACAGTGCCGGGACCTCTGCACATGCGTGCTACAGTGGGCACGCAAGTGCAGTAGCTCCGGGCACCGAACTGTGTGGGAGGGGCCCGAAGCACGCAGCCCCTAGCCCTGGCTGAATGGCCTCACTGGGGCTGCGTGAATAAGGCTCCTCCCACGGCCAGCTCCTGCTTCGCCCCCCCCCCCCCGACCAGACCCGACACCCTGCTCCCCGCACCCCCCTGCCTCCGGATCAGACCCGACACCCGCTCCCCGCCCCACCCCCCTGCCTCCGGACCAGACCCGACACCTGCTCCCGAACCCCCCTGCCTCCGGACCAGACCCGACACCCCCGCTCCCCCCCCCCCGACAGACCCGACCCGCGCTCCTGTTCCCGCTCCCCGCCTCCCCGACTAGACCCGACCCGACCCGCGCTCCTGTTCCCGCTCCGCCCCCCCCCCCCCGACTGGACCCGACCCGACCCGCGCTCCTGTTCCCACTCCCCGACCCCCCGACTGGACCCGACCCGACCCGCGCTACTGACCCCGCCCCCCCGACTGGACCCGACCCGACCCGCGCTCCTGTTCCCACTCCCCGACCCCCCGACTGGACCCGACCCGACCCGCGCTACTGACCCCGACCCCCCGACTGGACCCGACCCGACCCGCGCTCCTGTTCCCACTCCCCGACCCCCCGACTGGACCCGACCCGACCCGCGCTACTGACCCCGCCCCCCCGACTGGACCCGACCCGACCCGCGCTCCTGTTCCCGCTCCCCACCCCGCCGACTGGACCCGACCCGACCCGACCTGCACTCCTGTTCCCGCTCCCCGCCTCCCCGACTGGACCCGACCTGACCCGCACTCCTGTTCCCGCTCCCCGCCTCCCTGACTGGACCCGACCCGACCCGACCCGACCCGCGCTCCTGTTCCCACTCCCCGACCCCCCGACTGGACCCGACCCGACCCGCGCTACTGACCCCGCCCCCCCGACTGGACCCGACCCGACCCGCGCTCCTGTTCCCACTCCCCGACCCCCCGACTGGACCCGACCCGACCCGCGCTACTGACCCCGCCCCCCCGACTGGACCCGACCCGACCCGCGCTCCTGTTCCCGCTCCCCACCCCGCCGACTGGACCCGACCCGACCCGACCCGCACTCCTGTTCCCGCTCCCCGCCTCCCCGACTGGACCCGACCCGACCCGCACTCCTGTTCCCGCTCCCCGCCTCCCCGACTGGACCCGACCTGACCCGCACTCCTGTTCCCGCTCCCCGCTTCCCCGACTGGACCCGACCTGACCCGCACTCCTGTTCCCGCTCCCCGCCTCCCTGACTGGACCCGACCCGACCCGACCTGCGCTCCTGTTCCCGCTCCCCCCCCCCGACTGGACCCGACCCGATCCGACCCGCGCTCCTGTTCCCGCTCCCCCCCCCCCCACTGGACCCGACCCGACCCGACCCGCGCTCCTGTTCCCGCTCCCCACCCCCCCGACTGGACCCAACCTGACCCGCGCTCCTGTTCCCGCTCCCCAACCCCCCGACTGGACCCGACCCGACCCGACCCGCGCTCCTATTCCCGCTCCCCACCCCCCCGACTGGACCCGACCCGACCCGCGCTCCTGTTCCCGCTCCGCCCCACCTTCCGGCTGGACCCGACCCGACCCGACCCGCGCTCCCGCCCCCCGACCCGACCCAACCCCCCCCCCCCCCCACTGGACCCGACCCGACCTGACTCCCGCTCCCGGACTGGATCCGACCTGACCTCCCCCCCTCCCTCTCCCTCCCCCCCCTCTCTCCCTCCCCCCCTTTCTCTCCCCCCCGCTCTCTCTCTCCCCCCTCTCTCTCTCCCTCCCCCCGCCCGATCCAAACCGAAACTCCCCGACCCGACCCAACCCAACGCCACCTACCTGTAAATCTGGTGCTGGGGACGGGCCCTGCCCGAATTCTCGGGCCGGCCCGTTCAGCCTTCGATCCCGAAAGGCCTGCCTGAAGCACTTTCACACAGGTAGGAAGATGGTTTATTTAATCTTTTCTTTGCTTATAAATGTTTATTCAGGTTGGATTTATTTGTATAATATTTGTATAAGTATAAATAAGGATTTATTATAGAATTTAATGACTTCCCTTCCCCCCCCACCTCGTTCTGGACGCCTAATTTGTAACCTGCGCCTGATTTTTTAATGTGTAGAACAGGTTTTTTCAGTTCTACAAAAATCTTCACTTGCTCCATTCTAAGTTAGTTTGGAGTGAAAACTCACTGTGGAAACTTTCAAATCAGGCATCAGTGGCCGGACACGCCCCCTTTTGAAGAAAAAATTCTGTTCCAAAGTAGAACTGTTCTACCTGACTAGAACTGCAGAAAAAAAAAGGTGGAGAATTGCGATTTCTAAGATAGTCCGTTCTCCACCAGTTGCTCCTAAAAATCAGGCGCAAATCATGTGGAAACTTGGGCCCTATGTCCCCTAGTTTTAGTTTCCCCTATGAGTGGAAATATTCTCTCTGCATCCACCTTGTCGAGCCCCCTCATAATCTTATAAGTTTCGATAAGATCACCTCTCATTCTTCTGAACTCCAATAGACCCAATCTACTCAATCTATCTACATAAGTCAACCCCCTCATCTCCGAAATCAACCTAGTGAATCTTCTCTGAACAGCATCTAATGCAAGTATATCCTTCCTTAAATACGGAGACTAAAACTGTATGCAGTACTCTAGGTGTGGCCTCACCAATACCCTGTACAGTTATAGCAGGACTGCTCTGCTTTTATACTCTATCACCCTTGCAATAAAGGCCAAGATTCCATTTGCCTTCCTGATTACTTGCTGCACCTGCATACTAACTTTTTGTGTTTCATGCAGAAGGATCCCCAGGTCCCTCTGTACTGCAGCACTTTGCAATTTTTCTCCATTTAAATTATAATTTGTTTTTCTATTTTTTCTGCCAAAGTGGATAATCTCACATTTTCCCACATTATACTCCATCTGCCAAATTTCTGCCCACTCACTTAGCCTGTCTATACCCTTTGCAGATTTTTTGAGTCCTCTTCACAATTTGCTTTCCCACCCATCTTTGTATCATGAGCAACCTTGGCTACATTACACTTGGTCCCTTCATCCAAGTCATTAATATAGATTGTAAATAGTTGAGGACGCAGCACTAAACCCTGCAGCACCTCACCAGTCACTGTTTGCCAACCAGAAAATGACCATTTATCCCGACTCTCTGTTTTCTGTTAGTTAACCAATCCTCTATCCATGCTAATATATTACCCTCAACCCCATGAACTTTTATCTTGTGCAGTAACCTTTTAAATAGCACCTTATCGAATGCCTTCTGGAAATTCAAATAGACCACACCCACTGGTTCCCCCTTATTCAACCTGCTCGTTACATCCTCAAAGAACTGCAGCAAATTTATCAAATATGATTTCCCTTTCATAAAACTTTGCTGACTCTGCTTGATTGAATTTTGCTTTTCCAAATGTCCCACTACTCTTTCCTTAATAAAGGACTCCAACATTTTCCCAATGACAGATGTTAGACTAACTGGTCTATAGTTTCCGGCTTTTTGTCTGCCTCTTTTTTTAAATAGGGGAGTTACATTTGTGGTTTTCCAATCCATTGGGTCCATTTCAGAATCCAGGAAATTTGGTAGATTACAACCACGCATCCAATATCTCTGCAGCCACTTCTTTTAAGACCCTAGAATGTAAGCCATCAGGTCCAGGGGACTTGTCCGCCTTTAGTCCCATTATTTTTTGCACACATGGTTATTCAGGATACACCATGCGTTCTGGAGTTCCCACATGGCACATGAATTGCAGGTCTCAGCTTCCTTACAATTTACACCATTATGTTGTGTACGTGCCAAAACAAAACCTTTGTTTTCTCGATGTTTTTACCAAAAGTCTATGATCCTTAACAAAGTCCAAATTTAACAAAAAATCAAAGCTGCAAATCAAACTCACTGTCTCATACAATAGTCCAGTTCTCTGTAAATATCTGGTTGCATGGGATTGATTGTCTAGCCTTAGCAAAGCATCCTCTAATCCCTCCTAAAATTCATTCCTTCTTTCATATAATAAATGTATGGTCAACGTTTTTTTTATTATAAGGAAATATATTGCCCGCTATTTTTTAAGCAAGAGTCAACCTCCAACCAAGTATTGTTGCACATGGATCCCGGGGCCTCCCTCAGCACCATTGCTATTCTCACCCAGGTGGCATCAGTGCACAGACAGTGGGGGCATCCCAGAACACAGATTGAGGAATATAAAGATCTCTCAAAATCCATGGTGCCCTCTCAGGTTGTGGCTGAAAACTACGACATGCAGTAATTAGTGCAGCAGTATTTTTATAATATTCGTGCTTTTTCACAAACTTACATCTACACAGTTATGTGCCAAGTTATATCCGAGTCGAATTTTTGTACATTGACAGCTTAATATAATGGGCAAGCCTGTCAACCTCTTAACAATATTTAGAAATACTGCAGATACGGTTAAGAATGTTCCTTTTTGCAATAACGACCGTTTTCTTTGCAAATTGATTTTTTTACAGGTCCTCACGTCAGAAAGACGTCGGATCCTCGTAAAGATTGTTCGAGATAGAAACATTGCCCACTTTTTCCAAGAGAAGTGAGGATACATATAACATACAACTCGAGAAAAGTAAGTTCTGCTCCTGTTGCAACCCGGTTCAACCATCGTGTGGTATTAAAAACGATATTCATCTGACAACTTCAAAATAGCTAGGAATAATGTAACACTACAGATCTCAGTCAATTAAAATCTAATTCATGTGTTGCTATTAATTGAAAAGATACATATAGCCATGAATAAAATATATACCTTTAACTTTTGAAAGACATCCAAATTTGATTTTCGGCCCTACAAGTCACAGCTCACACTACCTAATGGAGTGAATTCAACCTGGACAACATCAAATAAGTTTTCTCCTGCTTCTTAATGGTGTGAGCTCACATAACGCGCTTATGAATTTAGGATATGAATTATTCATTGCAATGCGATATTATTATAGGTCTGTAAATGATATCAACACGCACAACGTGTAAAAATAAGATGTGTTGCAAGTACAACATGTGCCAGAGACTATTTCATTTTGGAATATGGCATGTATTGGCCATAGACGCGCGTCAGCACATACTGTTTTACTTAGCTTTTAATAAGTTCCATCTGTGTGTGGTTTATAATTCCTACAATGACTTTTGTTTTAAGCGTAATAAATATTTTCAGAACACTACACGAGACCCAGGTTTAGATGAATTCATGGCTCCTCCTGGTCCCACTGTCCGCAGTTCAGTGCCCCTTTCCCCTAAGTGTTTCCTTGTGGCTGGGCTGGGGCGAGCTGCCCCGTCAGTGCTCATGGGGAATGAAATGTCTCATGGCGAACCGATAGGCCAATCGGGCGCGGTGTAAAAATGGGCTTCCGATTTGTTACAAGCCCATTTCGCCCGACTGTCATAGACCAATTTCATCCCCATTGAGCGCTCGGCACCTCGCTGGACCAATGGTTCGGGTTTCATGCTATTTGCTTCGGGAAGATCTTGAAAATCGCCCACTCCCAGTCAACCACACAGTGTGGACTCGACTCAGAAGTAAACAGACATGGTAGGGGTGCGAGGTGAACCAGTTGGATATTTACAAAAGTACAGTAGCTGTTGTGGTTATTTTATTAGATTAACTGAATTCCATTTCACTACTTGTCATGAGTTTTGAATTCATGACTTTTGGAACCATAACTATTACATTTTTGTATGCTATGACTAAAAACATTGTTATTTAATATAGTCAATGTCACATTTTGGGTGGAATTAGCTTTGGCTGACCGTGATGAAAAAGCATTGCTACTTACAGGATGTTTCTTGCTATCCCCTCGCCATTCCCTAAGTGAATCGGTTTTGGTTTTCAGAATGTTGGCGCTTTGGACTCAAAATGACAGAATGGCCTGTCTCTTACCTAACATGATTATCTGAATGATTGTCAACTGTATTGAACACTTACACACAAGTTAGATTTGTGCTGCTTGTGTGAACAAAAGTCATATTTTCAGGTAACCAGAATTAAGATAAATCACTCCCTTGGGCGAGAGAGATTTCCCAGTTACTTGTACCACAAATAACTCTTCCTTACTTGTAGCTTTTATTCACATAGGATATGCTGCACAAAACAGGTCATTTGGCCCAACCAGTCCATGCCACGTTTATGCTTCACTCGAGCCTCCTCCCATCTTTCCTCATCTAAATCTAGCAGCATAACCATCTATTCCCTTCTCCTCATATGCTTGTCCAGCCTCCCCTTAAATGCATCTATGCTCTTCGCTTCAACCACTCCCTGTGGCAGAGAGTTCCACATTCTCACCACTCTTTGGGTAAAGCAGTTTCTTCTGAATTCCCTATTGGATTTCTTGGTAACTATCTTATATTGATGGCCTCTAGTTATGCTCTTCCCCACAGGTGGAAACATTCTCACTGAATCCACTCTATCAAAACCTTTCATAATTTTAAAGACCTCTATTAGGTCACCCCTCAGTCTTTTTTCAAGAGAAAAGAGACCCAGCCTGTCATCCCTTCCTGATATGTATACCCTCGCATTTCTGGTACCATCCTTCTAAATCTTCTCTGCACCCTCTCCAGTGCCTCCATATCATTTTTGTAATATCGAATCATAGAAAATTATATCACAGAAAGTGGCCACTCGACCCATCGTGTCTGTATCGGTCGAAAAAAAGCTACCCAGCCTAATCCCACCTTCCAGCACTAGGTCCGTAGCCCTGTAGGTCACAGCTCTTTAAGTGCACATCCAAGTACTTTTTAAATGTGATGAGGATTTCTGCCACTACCAGCCTTTCAGGCAGTGAGTTCCAGACCCCCAACACCCTCTGGGTGACATTTTTTTTTCTCATCTCCCTTCCAATCCTTCTACAAACTACTTTAAATCTATGCCCCCTGTTATTGACCCCTCTGCTAAGGGAAATAGGTCCACCCTATCCACTCTGTCTAGGCCCCTCATAATTTTATACACCTCAATTAAATCTCCCTGAGCCTCCTCTGTTTTAAAGAAAACAACCCCAATCTTTTCTCATAACTAAAAATTTCTAGTCCTGGCAACATCCTAGTAAATCTTCTCTGAACCCTCTCTAGTGCAATCACATCTTTCCTGTAATGCCATGACCAGAACTATATGCAGTACTCAAGCTGTGGCCTAACTAGTGTTGTATATAGTTCTAACATAACTTCCCTGCTCTTATATTCTGTGCCTCGGCTAATAAAGGAAAGCATTCTGTATGCCTTTTTAACTACCTTATCGCCCTGTCCTGCTACTTTAAGATTCTGTGGACATATACTCCAAGGTCCCTCTTTTCCTCCACACCTCTCAGTATCCTCCCCAAATGCATTACCTCAAACTTTTCCGCATTGAATTCCATTTTCCACTTTTCTGCCCAACTGACCAGTTCATTGATATCTACCTGCAGTCTAAAGCTTTCCTCCTCACTGTCAACCACACAGCCAATTTTTGTATCATCTGCAAATTTCTTTATCATGCCCCTTACATTTAAGTTTAAATCATTAATATATACTACAGGAAGCAAGGGACTGAGTACTGAGCCCTGTGGAAACCGATTGGAAATAGCCTTCCAATCGTATAAACATCCGTCAACCATTACCCTTTACTTCCTGCCATTGAGCCCCCCCATGGGCTTTTACCTTTTTGATCAGCCTGCCATGTGGGACCTTGTCAAATGTAGACTACATCAAATGCACTGCCCTCATTGGGCCCAAGTTTCCACACAATAAAAAACGGGCGCCCCTCCGAGCTGGGCGCCCGTTTTTCGCGCCTAAAACGGCGCCTAAAAAAAACCTCGCAATTCTGGAGCGTTCTGCAGCTCCTTGTCTGCCTGGCGCGGCGCCCAGGGGGGGCGGAGCTTACACTCATGCCGATTTTGTAAGTGGGAGGGGGTGGGTACTATTTAAATTAGTTTTTTTTCCTGCCGGCAACGCTGCGCGTGCGCGTTGGAGCGTTCGCGCATGCTCAGTGTGAAAAAAACATTGGCACTCGGCCATTTTTGTAGTTCTTTGTAGCTGTTTAATTTTTGAAATTTTTAAAAATAAAAGCACATTAGCACTTGCAGCCTTCGCACTGTCTCCTTCCCCCCTCCCCCATGGGAACGAAACGGCTGTTTAATTCCCCCCCCCTCCCCTCCAGAATTCTCCGTGCCTGAAGCACTTTCACACAGGTAGGAAGATGGTTTATTTAATCTTTTCTTTGCTTATAAATGTTTATTCAGGTTGGATTTATTTGTATAATATTTGTAGAAGTATAAATAAGGATTTATTGTAGAATTTAATGACTTCCCTTCCCCCCTCCCCCCCACCTCGTTCTGGACGCCTAATTTGTAACCTGCGCCTGATTTTTTAATGTGTAGAACAGGTTTTTTCAGTTCTACAAAAATCTTCACTTGCTCCATTCTACTTTAGTTTGGAGTACGTTTTCACTGTGGAAACTTTCAAATCAGGCGTCAGTGGCCGGACACGCCCTCTTTTGAAGAAAAAATTCTGTTCCAAAGTAGAACTGTTCTACCTGACTAGAACTGCAGAAAAAAAAAGGTGGAGAATTGCGATTTCTAAGATAGTCCGTTCTCCACCAGTTGCTCCTAAAAATCAGGCGCAAATCATGTGGAAACTTGGGCCCATTGACTACTTATTACCTCCTCAAAAAAAGTAATCAAGTTAGTCAGATATGACTTTCCCTTAACAAATCTATGCTGACTGGCCTTGATTAATCTGTGTCTTTCTAAATGAAGGTTTAAATTGTCCCTCAGAATTGATTCCAATAATTTGCCCACCACCGAGGTTAAACTAACTGGCCTGTAATTACTCGGTTTATCCCGGCCTCCCTTTTTAAACAATGGTACAACATTAGCAGTATTCCAATCATCTGGCACCACTCCTGTAGCCAGGGGGGGGATTGGAAAATGATGGTCAGAGCCTCTTCAATGTCCTCCCTTGCTTCTTTTAATAGCCTAGGATATATTTCATCCAGTCCTGGCGATTTATCTACTTTCAAAGATGCTAAATCCCTTAATACTTCCTCTCTTACTATGTTTATCCCATCTAATATTTCACTCTCTTCCTCCTGAACTTCAACATCAGCATCGTCCCTCTCTTTTGTGAAGACAGCCGCAAAGTATTCATTAAGTACCTTACTCACGTCCTCCGCCTCCACACAAAGATCACCATTTTGATCCCTAATAGGCCGTACCTTAGTTGTCCTCTTGCTCTTTATGTAATTATAAAACATCTTTGGGTTTTCTTTGATTCTTCCTGCCAATATTTTCTCATGCCCTCTCTTTGATTTCGTAATTTCATTCGTAATTTCAACCCTACACTTTCTATACTCTTCTAGGCTTTCTGCAGTATTGAGCTCTCAATATCTAATATAAGCTTCCTTTTTTTTCCTTATCTTACACTGTATTCACCTTGTCATCCAGGGGGCTCTAAATTTGGCAGTTCTATCCTTTTTCTTTGTGGGAACATGTTTACCCTGAACTCAATGGGCTAGAACCTCCACTTTTTGTGCATGCTTAACGCCCACTTAACGCCCATTTTACCGCTAAAATGGCGTATAATGCCCATATATCACCCATTTTGGCACAAAATAAAAACTGGCGGGCTTTTTTCGGAAACTTATCGCCGAGTGTTACTTTCCCCATGTGCTTAATGCCAAGAAAAAATATTAACACCCGCCCACTTTTTTGGAGCGGAATCAGCAGAATGGGCGAATTCAACACCCATAATATTGCCCAGCGTTACTTTCCTCATGGATTTAACGGCAAGATTAAATATTAACGCCTGCCCACTTTTTTTTGTCGTAAAGAGCATATTTACCGAAACTAGCGGCCATGAGATCGCCCAGCATCAACTTCACCACCTCGCACACATATCGCCCACAACATCACTCGCCCAAAAAATCGCCCACAAAAAATGGAACTAACCGGAACTAAGCACAGCGTTATGGACGCCATGTTCTAGATCACATGTTGCATCCTTTAAAAGGCTGCTGTGCTTCAATCTCAGCGGAGTTCAGATGTACTCTGCAGGCCTTTGGAGTTGATGTGAACATCTCTAAAAACATCTTGACCACACTGTGACTGATTGGAATTGAAGAGGTATGTTTGTCGGACATTCCTTGTTTGTGACCAATTGGTGGAAACCAGAGAGCTGCTGCAATGGGGCCTGTTCTTTCGCACCCTCTCTTGGTGACCAAATACACGCAGCAGACTCGACATCACCGAAGGAACGCTCTACTGCATTATGTGTCCAATGTAAGACGTAAAAGACAGATGAGGAGGACCAGATGTTACACCCCCGCAAGTACAAGGAGAAGCAGTCTTACCTCGACTTGCCCGACACCACCTGCCTTCGGAGACTGCGCTTCCATAAAGAGGTTATCACTGAGGTATGCCAGCTGATAAGGGCAGATCTGCAGCCTACCAGCACCATCAGTACTGCACTGTCCGCCGAGGTCAAAGTCACTGCGGCACTGTCATTCTACGCCTCGGGTTCTTTTCAGGCCACAGCTGGCGACATTTGCAGACTTTCTCAGCATGCCACACATCGCTACATTAGACAGGTCACTGAAACCCTGTACGCACGCAGAAGAGACTTGATCAGCTTCCCTATGACCAGGGAAGCGCAGAGTGAGAGGGCTCTAGGATTCTCCAGAATTGCAAACTTCCCCAAGCTGCAGGGAGCAATAGACTGTACGCACATCGCGATGTGGGCACCTTTTCAGGATGCTGAGGTTTTCAGGAACCACAAGGGATTCCACTCCCTGAATATCCAATTGGTTGTCGACCACCAGCAAATTATACCGGCAGTGAATGCTCAGTTTCCGGGCAGCATCCATGATGCTCATGTATCTGACTTGTTTAACAATGAGCCACAAGGTCAATGCTGGATGCTTGGTGACAAAGGATATGGCCTCGCCACCTGGCTGATGACTCCCCTGCCTGACACCCACACCGAGGCCGAGAGGTGATACAACGAGAGCCACAGAGCAACTCACAATTTTGTGGAGAAAACCATTGGAGTGCTGAAGCAGCGCTTTAGATGCCTGGACCACTCAGGAGGCGAGCTCCAATACCACCCTGAGCAGTTAGCTCAATTCGTGGTGGTGTGCTCCTGCTACCAGGAGGGGACAAGAATTGCTTGATGAGTCTGACAGTCCACCTCACCAGAGAGAGGAAGAGGAGGATGAGGAGGCAGACACTGACATTGGCCCAGACAATCAGACTGAAGCTGAAGCCATGCCCCTGCCCCATAGTGGCATGATAGCTGCAAGACTCTTATGTCAGGAGCTCATCAATGATCGCTTTGCCTGAAAGAACGTTGGTGTTATTTACAAGGCTGACACACTGCTGGGTGTGCAGGTCATACATCAATGGTGGGCATCACCTTGGTGACAGTTAAAGTTTAAGTTGATTGAAGTTAATTATGATTATACTCTTTGATGTTAAGGAATCACCAGCGTGTAATGGTGCAACTATCTGAGCCAATGTGCTACAAGGTTTTGTTAAATAAAAAACATTTAAATCGAACATTAGTCTGAAATCATCAGTGTTTCTGTACAAACCAACCCCTCTCCCCACCCCCTGTGGTCCTCCCTACCTCTACCCCTTCCCCTCCTGACTCCAAGCCGCCTGACTGAGGAGGTCCTCAGGCGATGCTTCATTGGGGGCGGTGGTTGGGGGGGGGGGGGTGTGATGCCGCAGCACTGCTTGGATGGATACGGGAGAGGACGATCCCGACGTTGGAACATGCTCCAAGCCAGAAGAAAATTGTTGCTGATTGGCTCTCATGTGTGGTTGGCAATGGGGGTGCCTCACCTTGGGGTGCAGTGCCACGCTCCCGGACCACTGGGAGCCCTCTGCCACCAGTGTTCCTGGCTACCAGCTCCAGGGCCTCTTCCATCCCTTCCATGTTATATCTTATTTGTTGGACAAAAACTCGGTGCCAACTATGTTCTTGGTGCTTAGTAGGCTTTTTGCTACTGGTGAATCTCCGCCGTGCCTCCCACAACACGCGCCACAGCCACACACACTTTCAGTGCCTCTGAGCTCCCTCTCTCTCTGTCTCCTCTTCTGCGCATGTCACGATGATCCTTGACCTCCTGAACCACGGGAATCGAACGTTGCCATGCCATTGCTATGGACGGCCACACTTTACAGCAGAAAGTCAAAAAAATTTAATGCTACCGCCCATTTGATATCGCTCACGGCAACGGCCATTTTCATAAATGTAAACTAGGTGTTTTGAGAATGGGCGAGAACCCGGCGATCTGAAAACCCTTTTTTAATGCCCACGCCAGAAATAATGGGATTATGGAGACGTGGCTCCAGGATGATCAGGGCTGGGAACTCAACATCCAGGGGTATTCAACATTCAGGAAAGATAGAATAAAAGGAAAAGGAGGTGGGGTAGCATTGCTGGTTAAGGAGGAAATTAAGGCAATAGTTCGGAAGGACATTAGCTTGGATGATGTGGAATCTATATGGGTAGAGCTGCAGAACACCAAAGGGCAAAAAACGTAAGTGGGAGTTGTGTACAGACCTCCAAACAGTAGTAGTGATGTTGGGGAGGGCATCAAACATGAAATTAGGGGTGCGTGCAATAAAGGTGCAGCAGTTATAATGGGTGACTTTAATATGCACATAGATTGGGCTAACCAAACTGGAAGCAATACGGTGGAGGAGGATTTCCTGGAGTGCATAAGGGATGGTTTTTTAGACCAATATGTCGAGGAACCAACTAGGGGGGAGGCCATCTTAGACTGGGTGTTGTGTAATGAGAGAGGATTAATTAGCAATCTCGTTGTGCGAGGCCCCTTGGGGAAGAGTGACCACAATATGGTGGAATTCTGCATTAGGATGGAGAATGAAACAGTTAATTCAGAGACCATGGTCCAGAACTTAAAGAAGGCTAACTTTGAAGATATGAGGCGTGAATTGGCTAGGATAGATTGGCGAATGATACTGAAGGGGTTGACTGTGGATGGGCAATGGCAGACATTTAGAGACCGCATGGATGAACTACAACAATTGTACATTCCTGTCTGGCGTAAAAATAAAAAAGGGAAGGTGGCTCAACCATGGCTATCAAGGGAAATCAGGGATAGTATTAAAGCCAAGGAAATGGCATACAAATTGGCCAGAAATAGCAGCGAACCCAGGGACTGGGAGAAATTTAGAACTCAGCAGAGGAGGACAAAGGGTTTGATTAGGGCAGGGAAAATGGAGTACGAGAAGAAGCTTGCAGGGAACATTAAGGCGGATTGCAAAAGTTTCTATAGGTATGTAAAGAGAAAAAGGTTAGTAAAGACAAACGTAGGTCCCCTGCAGTCAGAATCAGGGGAAGTCATAACGGGGAACAAAGAAATGGCGGACCAATTGAACAAGTACTTTGGTTCGGTATTCACTAAGGAGGACACAAACAGCCTTCTGGATATAAAAGGGGTCGGAGGGTCTAGTAAGGAGGAGGAACTGAGGGAAATCCTTATTAGTCAGGAAATTGTGTTGGGGAAATTGATGGGATTGAAGGCCGATAAATCCCCAGGGCCTGATGGACTGCATCCCAGAGTACTTAAGGAGGTGGCCTTGGAAATAGCGGATGCATTGACAGTCATTCCAACATTCCATTGACTCTGGATCAGTTCCTATGGAGTGGAGGGTAGCCAATGTAACCCCACTTTTTAAAAAAGGAGGGAGAGAGATAACAGGGAATTATAGACCGGTCAGCCTGACCTCGGTAGTGGGTAAAATGATGGAATCAATTATTAAGGATGTCATAGCAGTGTATTTGGAAAGAGGTGACATGATAGGTCCAAGTCAGCATGGATTTGTGAAAGGGAAATCATGCTTGACAAATCTTCTGGAATTTTTTGAGGATGTTTCCAGTAGAGTGGACAAGGGAGAACCAGTTGATGTGGTATATTTGGACTTTCAGAAGGCTTTCAACAAGATCCCACACAAGAGATTAATGTGCAAAGTTAAAGCACATGGGATTGGGGGTAGTGTGCTGACATGGATTGAGAACTGGTTGTCAGACAGGAAGCAAAGAGTAGGAGTAAATGGGGACTTTTCAGAATGGCAGGCAGTGACTAGTGGGGTACCGCAAGGTTCTGTGCTGGGGCCCCAGCTGTTTACACTGCACATTAATGATTTAGACGAGGGGATTAAATGTAGTATCTCCAAATTTGCAGATGACACTAAGTTGGGTGGCAGCGTGAGCTGCGAGGAGGATGCTATGAGGCTGCAGAGCGACTTGGATAGGTTAGGTGAGTGGGCAAATGCATGGCAGATGAAGTATAATGTGGATAAATGTGAGGTTATCCACTTTGGTGGTAAAAACAGAGAGACAGACTGAATCTGAATGGTGACAGATTAGGAAAAGAGGAGGTGCAAAGAGACCTGGGTGTCATGGTACATCAGTCATTGAAGGTTGGCATGCAGGTACAGCAGGCGGTTAAGAAAGCAAATGGCATGTTGGCCTTCATAGCGAGGGGATTTGAGTACAGGGGCAGGGAGGTATTGCTACAGTTGTACAGGGCCTTGGTGAGGCCACACCTGGAGTATTGTGTACAGTTTTGGTCTCCTAACGTGAGGAAGGACATTCTTGCTATTGAGGGAGTGCAGCGAAGGTTCACCAGACTGATTCCCGGGATGGCGGGACTGACCTATCAAGAAAGACTGGATCAACTGGGCTTGTATTCACTGGAGTTCAGAAGAATGAGAGGGGACCTCATAGAAACGTTTAAAATTCTGACGGGTTTAGACAGGTTAGATGCAGGAAGAATGTTCCCAATGTTGGGGAAGTCCAGAACCAGGGGACACAATCTAAAGATAAGGGGTAAGCCATTGAGGACCGAGATTAGGAGGAATTTCTTCACCCAGAGAGTGGTGAACCTGTGGAATTCTCTACCACAGAAAGTTGTTGAGGCCAATTCACTAAATATATTCAAAAAGGAGTTAGATGAAGTCCTTACTACTAGGGGGATCAAGGGGTATGGTGAGAAAGCAGGAATGGGGTACTGAAGTTGCATGTTCAGCTATGAACTCATTGAATGGCGGTGCAGGCTAGAAGGGCCGAATGGCCTACTCCTGCACCTATTTTCTATGTTTCTATGTTTCTCTGCGTCTCCCTCTTAAATGCTTCCCACTGCTCTGTCACTGATTAGCCTTGAAGTAGCTGTTTCCTGTCCACTTTTGCTAAATCACTCCTCAACCTAATAAAATTGGTCTTCCCCCAAATTAGAATCTTTGCTCCTGTTTTATCTTTGTCCTTATCCATAATTATGCATAAGTGGCGACCAGAACTGCACACAGTACTCTTAAGTGTGGTCTAACCAAGGTACGATACAGGGTTAGCATACAAAAGTAAAATACTGCGGATGCTGAAATCTGAAATAAAAACAGAAAATGCTGGCAATCTCAGCGGGTCAGGCAGCATCTGTGGCGAGAGAAACAGAATTAACGTTTCAGGTCACTAACCTTCATCAGAACTGGCAATAGTTTGAAATATAACAGATTCTTAAGGAAGTTCTGGGACCCTGAAAGGGAGAGGGGGTGTTGGTGGGATCGAAAGAACAAAAGATGGTCTGTGATAGAATGGAAGGCAGAAGAGAGGTTTAGCATAACTTCCCTACTTTTCAATTATATCCCTCTAGAAATAAACCCTGGTGCTTGGCTTGCCTTTTTTTATAGCCTTGCCAACCTGTGTCGCAACGTTAAGTGATTTGTGTATTTGTACACTGAGATCCCTTTGTTCCTCTACCCCAACTAGACTCATACCCTTCAAGTAATAAGTGACCTCCTTATTCTTCCTACCAAAATGGAATACCTCACATCGAAGGATCAGCGCCCTGAAACATTAACGCTTTTTCTGTCTGCACAGATGCTGCCTGACCCATTGAGATTTCCAGCATGTTCTGTTTTTATTTCAGATTCCAGCATCTGCAGTATTTTGCTTTTATATTATATCTCACATTTATCTGTGTTGAACTTCAGTTGCCAATTATATGCCCATTCTGCAAGTTTACAGTATTGACTATCGCCCCCAATTTGGTGTCATCCACAAATTTCGAAATTGTGTTTTTGATTCCAAAGTCTAAATCGTTAATATAAATTGTAAACAACAGTGGTCCAGCACTGATCCTTGTGGAACACCGCTACCCATCTTCTGCCACTGTGAATAGTTACCTTTTACCCCTACTGTCTGCTTTCTGTTTTGAAGCCAGCTAGCGATTCATTCTGTCCCCTGACTCCGCATTCTCTGACCTTATTCATTAGTCTGTTATGGGGTACCTTATCGAAGTCCTTTTGAAAATCTAGATAAATTACACCTACTGCATTACTATTGTCTACTCTCTCTGTTACCTCTTCTAAACAGTTAATAGTGTTGGCAAGAGTTTCCCTTTTGAAATCCATGCTGACTATTCATTCTTATACTTTTCATTTCTAGATGTTCTTTTATTCTCTCCTTTAGTAGGGATTCCATTATTTTTCCTACCGATGTTAAGCTGACTGGTCTATAATTCCCCACACATGTTCTATCCCCCTTCTTTAACATAGATATTGTGTTAGCTATCTGCCAGTCCTCTGACATTACACCTTTTTCTAACAAATTACTAAATATGTATAGTAATGCCTCCAGTATCTCTTCCCTAGATTCTTTTAAAATGCATGGATGCAATCCATCTGGACCGGGGGTTTTATACTCTTTGAGTTTGATTCGTTTATTTAATATATCCCTTTTTTATTTTAAATCCACTTATCTCATTACTCATCATCCACCTGGTCTATCTCCCTGGTAAATACTGAAGCAAAATAATAATTTAATATTCCCTATTGTTACCCCTGTGGTATTATCCAGTCCATCCCTTAATTCCAACCTTCCTTTTTTTATTGTTGTGCCTGTAAAATATTTTACTATTTTGTTTTATGTTCCTTGATAATTTAATTTCATAGTTCCTCTTTGCCTTACTAATTATTTTTTTGAATTCTCTCCTAATCTCTTTGTATTCACTCTTATCATGCACTCTCTGCTGTCTATGTACTTAATGCATGCCTCTTTCCTTATCTTCAATTATTCCCTTATGTCTTTATTCATCCATGGAGTCTATTTAGTGTTTAGTTTGTTCTTTCCTTTTAGCGGAATATATTTTTCCTGCACTCCATTTTAAATGTTTCCCATTGTTGTTCTACATCATTGTTTGCCAATATTGTTGCCAATTTTATCTTCCCAAGTTCTATTCTCAGCCCCTCAAAATCAGCTTTTCTCCAATCTATTAACTTGGTTTTCATCATACTTATGTCCTTCTCTATTATCATCTTAAAAAGCACGTTATATTATGGTCATTATTGCCTAGATGTTCCCCTACTTTTACTTCTCTTATCTGATCTGGTTCATTCCCCATTACTAGATCCAATAACAAATCCTCCCTTGTTGAACTTCTTACATATTGAATTAGAAAGGAGTCCTGTATACATTGTAGGAACTCCTTTCCCTTATCCCCTTTACCTACGTCTTCTGTCCAATTAATATCGGGGTAGTTGAAATCACCCATGATTATTATTCTATGTTTTTTAATAATTTCTCTAATTTTTCTGCATATTACTCCATCCACCTCCCTTCTACTATTAGGCGATCTGTAGACTACTCCTATTAGTGTGGTTGATCCTTTATTATTTTTTTATTTCTATCCATATGGATTCTATTCTTGTCTTGCTGATTGCTGAGTCCCTTTTTTCTACAGCCATTATGTTATCCCTAATAAGTACAACTACTCCACCTCCCCTTTTCCCTCTCTATCTTTTCTAAATATGTTATACTCTGCAATGTTTAATTCCCAGTCCTGATTTTTCTGTCGCCAAGTCTCAGTAATCTGATTCCTCCCAGTGCATGATTGCCTCATGCTCCCGTTTTATTACTGACACTCTATTGCTGTACATTCCTTGAAACTATTTTGAAGGGCTACTTTTACAAGTAGGTCCATAATTGGATTTATACAGTATATACCCTGAAATCTGGTATTTATATCATAAATGCATACAAATCCTTTTCTAATTTACTGTTGCCATTTAGGTCATATAAATCTGATGACTTATACCAGCATGCAAATCACTGTGCTATGCATTGAGGATATAGACTTGAATGGAGGCATGAGTCTTTGTTTTACTCTAGATCACTTGGGACTGAATGGAAGAAACAGCAAGAAGCATTCATTTTCCTAGTTTCCTGTTTTGTAAACCCAGCACCTAATTAACCAGGATTGGAATGCTCATAGCATTGCCTTGAGAAGATGGTGGTTGGCTGTCTTGTTTGGATGGTACTTCCTCAACGGTATCAGATAGGGATTTCCAGGATATTACCCAGCAATGATGAAGGAACGCAAGGAGGTAATGTTATTCCCACAATCTTTCTATTATTCTTCTTAGTGGTAGAATTTCAGCTTCAGGTGCAAGGTATTTTTTTTCCATCAGCACATGATCATAATATTACAAAATATTGAACTTGTCAAGATGAGACCAACGATAAATCAATATGAATAATATTTATCATTTAGCTGCTGACACTTTTTCCAACTGAATTTAATTCTAAATGTTTTGTGCTTTGCTAGCACAATGTCCCCAGTTACATAGGAGCAGCTTAAATCAATGACAGATGTCACACTTTGGCTGGGACCCAAATCAATCCTTAAATGTAAGTTAGGACCTCTCAAGTGTAGCAAAGTGCTTTGTGTTGCAAATTTCAGCAGAATTTAGAGGTGCTCTGTGAATTCTTTTAAAGAAGTAACAAGTGCAATGGAAATCATGCAGTTGTGTTATTACTGTGATATGGGCAGAGTGGGCAGAGGATATGGGCAGAGTGGGAAAACTCACTTTTAGAGTGGAAGCAAGTCTTCCTCATCTGCGCACATTCAGAGGCTGAACTCCAAGTCATAGTCAACATCTTCACTGAGGTGAACGAAAGCATGGGCCTTACACTAAGCATCCATATAAAATTCTGACGGAACTGGACAAGTTAGATGCAGGAAGAATGTTCCCGATGTTGGCGAAGTCCAGAACCAGAGGACACAGTCTAAGGATAAGGGGTAAGCCATTTAGGACTGAGATGAGGAGAAACTTCTTCACTCAGAGAGTTGTTAACCTGTGGAATTCCCTAACGCAGAGAGTCGTTGATGCCAGTTCATTGGATATATTCAGGAGGGAGTTAGATATGGCCCTTACGGCTAAAGGGATCAAGGGGTATGGAGCGAAAGCAGGAAAGGGGTACTGAGGTGAATGATCAGCCATGATCTTATTGAATGGTGGTGCAGGCTCGAAGGGTCGAATGGCCTATTCCTGCACCTATTTTCTATGTTTCTATGTAAGTCAAAGGTCCTCCACCAACCTGACCTCGCCACACAACATTGCCACCCCCCAGTCATCAAGATCACGGCACGGCCATGGACAACATGGACCACTTTCCATACCTCGGGAGCCTATTATCAGCAAGGGCAGACATTGACAATGGGGTTCAACACCGCCTCCAGTGCACCAGCGCAGCCTTCGGCTGCCTGAGGAAGAGAGTGTTCGAAGATCAGGCCCTCAAATCTGGCACCAAGCTTATGGTCTACAGAGCTGTAGTGATACCTGCCCTCCTGTATGGCTCAGAGACGTGGACCATATATAGTAGACACCTCAAATCGCTGGAGAAATACCACCAACGATGCCTCTGCAAGATCTTGCAAATCCCCTGGGAGGACAGACGCATCAACATTAGTGTCCTCGATCAGGCCAACATCTCCAGTATCAAAGCACTGACCACATTCGACCAGCTCCGTTCGGCAGGCCACATTGTTCGCATGCCTGACACAAGACTCCCAAAGCAAGCGCTCTACTCGGAACTCCTACACGGCAAGCAAACCCCAGGTGGGCAGAGGAAATGTTTCAAGGACACCCTAAAAGCCTCCTTGCTAAAATGCAACATCCCCATTGACACCTGGGAGTCCCTGTCCAAAGACTGCACTAAGTGGAGGAAATGCATCCAGGAGGGTGCTGAGCACCTTGAGTCTCGTCGCCGAGAGCATGCAGAAAGCAAGCGCAGGCAGCGGAAGGAGCGTGTGGCAAACCAGTCCCACCCACCCTTTCCTTCAACGCCTGTCTGTCCCACCTGTGACAGAGACTGTAATTCCCGTATTGGACTGTTCAGTCACCTAAGAACTCACTTTTAGAGTGGAAGCAAGTCTTCCTCGATTTCGAGGGACTGTCTTTGGTGATGACTGTGATATGGTTAGATAAATTCATATCCAGATTTTAGAAAAGTACCAAACATAGATATCTAACGAATTGGGTTTGTGCCTTATTCTGCTGTTCAGATTTGCAAAGAAGCTTTGCAGAATGTTTTGACTCAGTGCTTTGAATATTTCTCAACCTCTTGTTGGGCTTCCTTGAAAGGAGTGTCTGAACTTCCACATAGCACCGAAGACAGGAAAAAAATGGAAACTGCATATAAATCTCAATAAACCAAAAAACTTTCACGCCTGGTATTAATTTGTTTAAAGTACAAATGTATAAAGTATAACATTGAAAATGAAACAAATGTTATGAAAGTATTACAAATCATGAAGATTGGAATTAAGCATGATAAAGAAGGAGACTCAAGAATTTTTATTTATCAGAAGTCAAACTTGTGGTACTGCACGCAATAAGTTGGAGAATATGGTCACTCTCTTACTTGCCTCTATTGTCTTCATGTAGTCATTGTTCTGTTTTTTCTGATTCTTTTACCTTTTCTTTTTGCTTCTCACAAGGAAAGGAGGCACAAATGGTGATGGCTGCATATTATAGGTGGAGGGTGTTGGGAAAATGTAACCCTCAGTGGCTTCCTTCCCATCCCTCCTCAATCACTCATGCTTCTCCCAGCCCCTCAGTCTTATTACATTCCTTACCCCTTTACCTTCCTACTACTCCTTCCTTCTCATTCCATGCCCCCTCCCTCACTACCACTATGTCCTGCTCTTTGAACTACCAACCCTTATATTCTGCCCTCTCCCTTACTTCACTCACCGACCTCACCCTCAAACCCTTATCCATATCCCATGTTCCCGCTTTCTCCCTTCAAGGACACATGGGGAGAGGCCGGAGGTCCCCTCACCTTTAAGAAAGTTTCCCACTTAAACAGTTTCCCTCCTTGTTTCAGTTTATTTACTTTCAGAATTCTACTGGAGTTTATTTGAGGAAATCAATTAGCCGACCCACTTTCTTTGTGTCTTTCTCTCTGTTTATTTCTTCTTCTGTGTCATAGGTATTAGAAATTAAAATATCTGTCTCATAGGTGGAACCCATTAGCATTGACCTTTTCTAACAGTCAACAAAACATTACTTTGGTGAGATAATTAGTTGGCTTCAAAATTTTACTGGTATTTTTTGTGTGAAAATTCTTAACATGAAAACTCTCTCTCGTCATTTCTTCCCCTCCCTCACAGTCTAATATAGCAACAACATGCACTTATATATCATCTTTAACATTGGATTAAAGCCACTTCACAGAAATGTAATCAGGCAATATCAATGCTGAGCCAAAGAAATATTAGGATGTGTGACTAAAAGCTTGAGAAAAGTGGTGTGTTTTAAGGAAGGTCATAAAGGACGAGAGGGATCTGCACAGCTTTAGGGAGGGAATTTCAGAGCTTAAGGCCCAGATGACTGAAGGCACAGCCACCAATTGTGGGATGAAAGGAGTGGAGGTTGTCGAAGTGGCCATTGTTGGCCGAACTCAAAGTATCATGAAGAGTTGTCGGGCTGGAGAAGTTTACAGAATTAGGGAGAGATGAGACTTTGAAGGGATTTAAACACGTGGATGAGAATTTTGAATTGGAGCCAATGTAGCTCAATGAGCATGGGGATGAGCGTGAGTGGGACTTGGTACAGGATAGGATATGGCAACTGAGTTTTGAATGAGCTGAAGTTTATGGAGGCCAAATGTGAGAGCATTGAAACAGTCGAGTCTGGAGGTGACAGAAGCATGGGCGAGGGTTTCGGCACCGGATGGGCTGAGGCAAGGCGGGGTGGGGGGATATAAAGGTGCTCATTCTGATGGAGAGGATATGGGTTTGGAAGTATAGTCACTGTTGCAATATCAGGAAATGTGGCAACCAGATTGCAAACTGTACTGTCCCACAAACATCAATGAAATACATTACCAGATAATCTATTTTCGGTGGTGTTGGTTGAGGGATAAATGTTGAGGAGCTCCCTGCCTTCTTTAAATAGAGCCATTTGAGCAAACAAACAAGGTCTCAATTAACATCTCACCTGAAAGTTGACACCTCTGACAATGTAGCACTTCATTGAAGTGTCAGCCTAGATTATGTGCTTGAATCTCTGGATTGGGGCTTGAACCCACAATCTTCTGACTCAGAGGTGAGATTGATGCCACTGAGCCAAGGCAGATACCTAGTACATTAGAGGATGCCTGACTTTTAAACAGCTGCAGCAATAGGAAACTATCAGAAACATGATTTACCTCACTTATTGTAAATAAATATAACATACAAGGATAGAGAACTTCCGTTTGGAACGGTAATGATTAGTAATGATAACTGACCTTGGCATACAGAAATGGATGGTATGGCACGTATGCTCAATAGTAAGCACGATACTATTTAGTTTGCCATGATCTGGGATTCAACTCTGTTGAGAATTAACACCAGGGCACACAATTTTACAAAAGCTAACTTCAAGGATACGAGGCAAAAGCTGAAAGAGATTAACTGAGGAAAATCATTTGATTCCTCAATTGAGGATAAAAGGAATACCTTCAAAGGTGTATTGATGAGCATGTAGCATAAATAATTATCAAGATTACTAAACACAGACTTAAAAAGCCTAAGCCTAAATGGATTGCCAACACAATCTGAAGTGAAATAAAAAGAAATGAAAGGCAAGAGAATCTGTCCGTCAAATGCATGAAACTTTAGAAGCATGTTAAAAGGGTTGTGAGAGGGGCAAAGAGGAAATTAGCATAGCTGCACAGTCTAAAAATAGCAAGAACATCTTCCTTAACCATCCTTTATTATAATATAGGAAGATGGTCCTTAAAGATTCCAACAGATGAAATTAAGGATGAATAGAGAATAGTTAAAATGCTCAATATGCTCCTTGAAATATTCACTAGCTGAGACTATTTTAAACAGACTTTCCATTAACAGTAATAATACAAGTAGTTTTTCCAACAATTACTTCAGCACAATGGAGGTTCAAATAGGCTCAAAACAAAAGGTCTGTAAATCAGAACAGTGGCAAATGACATTTAATACAGACAAATATAAGGTACTGCACATTGTCATATATAATGGTGTAAAATTCAATAAATGCAAAGTTGAAAAAGTTATGGGAGTAATAGTATGCTTGGTACTCAATTTCTCAAGCCACTGGGACAGTATAGTTAGAGGGATAGATACTGTTCTCTGCAGCCAAGAGCGTGAGTCCCGAAGGCTGTGTTGCCTGCCCGGTGATGGGGTTAAAGACATCTCCTCTGGGCTGGAAAGGAACTTGCGGGACGGGAAAGATGCAGTTGTCATGGTCCATGTAGGTACCAATGACATGGGTAGGACAAAAAAAAGAGGTTCTGCTGAGGGAGTATGAGCAGCTAGGGTCTAAATTAAAAAGCAGAACCACAAAGGTAATAATCTCTGGATTACTACCTGAGCCACGAGCAAAATTTGCATAGCGTAAATATGATCAGAGAAATGAACACGTGGCTCTAAGATTGGTGTGGGAAGAATGGGTTTCAATTCATGGGGCACTGGCACCAGTACTGGGATAGGAGGGAGCTGTTCCGTCGGGACAGACTTCATTTGAACCAGGCTGGGACCAGTGTCCTGGTGAATCGAATAACTAGGGCTGTAGATAGGGCTTTAAACTAAATAGTGAGCGGAAATTTAAAAAGTCAAAGAGAAAGGAGAAGGCAAAAGTGCAGGGTAGCGATCGGGGTAATGAGAACCAGAGTGTGACAGGAAGGGACAGAGCGTATGCACATAAGACAATATTAAAAGCTCTATATCTGAATGCACGAAGCATTCGTAACAAGATAGATGAGTTGACGGCAGAAAAAGAAATACATAGGTATGATCTGATTGCCATTACAGAGACATGGTTGCAAGGAGACCAAGGCTGGGAACTGAATATTCAGGGATATTTGCCATTCCGTAAGTATAGGCAGAAGGAAAAGGAAGTGGGGTAGCTCTGTTAATAAGGGATGAGATCAGTCCAGTAGTGAGAAATGATACTGGTTCATAAGATCAAAATGTAGAATCAGTTTAGGTGGAGATAAGAAATAATACGGGAAAGAAGACATTGGTGGAAATAGTTTACAGGCCCCCAAACAGTAGCCACACTGTAGGACAAAGTATAAATCAAGAAATAATGGAGGCAATAATCATGGGCGATTTTAATCTTCATATTGATTGGACAAAACAAATTGGCAAAGGTAGCCTTTAGGAAGAGTTCATAGAGTGTATGTGGGATGATTTCTTGGAACAATATGTTGTGGAACCAACCAGGGAGCAGACTATTTTAGATCTGATAATGTGTATCGAGTCTGGATTAATTAATGATCTTGTAGTGAAGGATCCTCTTGGGAAGAATGATCATAGCATGGTAGAATTTCAAATTCAGTTTTAGAGTGAGAAAGCTAGGTCTCAAACTGGTGTCCTGAACTTAAATAAAGGTAATTACAAAGGTATGAAGGCAGAGTTGGTTAAAATGGGCTGGGAAAATATATTAGAGGGTAAGACTGTAGAAAAGCAGTGGCAAACATTTAAGGAGATATTTCATAACTCTCAGCAAAGATGTATTTCAGTGAGAAACAAAGACTCTAAGAGAAGGATGAACAGTCTCTGGCTAACTAAGTAAGTAAAGGATGGTATCAAATTGAAAACAAAAGCATACAATGTTGTGAAGAACAGTGGAAGGACAGAGGATTGGAAAATTTTTAGAAACCAGCAAAGGACGACTAAAGAAATGATAAAGACAGAGAAGATAGCAAATGAGAGTAAACTAGCAAGAAATATAAAATCAGATAGTAAGAGCTTCTACTTGTATATAAAAAGGAAGAGAACAGCTAAAGTAAACATTGTTCCCTTAAAGGATGAGACTGCAGAATTAATAATGGGAAACAGGGAAATGGCGGAGACTTTGAACAAATATTTTACGTTGGTCTTCACAGTCGAAGACACTAAAAACATCCCAATAATTGATCATCAATGAGCTATTGGGGGGGAGGGGCACTTCAAACAATCACTATCACTGGAAATAAAGTACAAGGAAAACTTATGGGACTAAAGGTGGACAAGTCCCCTGGTTCTGATGGCCTGCATCCTAGGGTCTTAAAAGAAGTGGCTGCAGAGATAATGGATGCATTGGTTGTAATCTACCAAAATTCCCTGGATTCTGGAGAGGTCCCAGCAGACTGGAAAACTGCAAATGTAACACCGTTATTTAAGAAAAGAGGGAGTTATAAAGCAGGAAACTATAGACCAGTTAGCCTAACATCTGTCATTGGGAAAATGCTGGTGTCCATCATTAAGGAAGTAGTAGCATAATGCAGTCAAGCAGAGTCAGCAAGGTTTTATGAAAGGGAAATCATGTTGGACAAATTTGCTGGAGTTCTTTGAGGATGTAACGAGCAGGGTGGATAAAGGGGAATCAGTGGATGTCGTGTATTTGGATTTCCAGAAAGTATTCGATAAGGTGCCACATAAAAGGTTACTGCACAAGATAAGAGCTCACGGGGTTGGATGTAATATATTAGTGTGGATAGAGGATTGGCTAACTAACAGAAAGCAGAGTTGGGATAAATATGTCATTTTCAGGTTGGCAAACTGTAACTAGTGGGGTGCCACAGGGATCAGTGCTGGGGCCTCAACTATTTACAATTTATATTAATGACTTGGATGAAGGGACCGAGTGTAGCATAGCCAGATATGCTGATGATACAAAGTTAGATGGAAAGCAAGTTGTGAGGAAGACACAAAGAATTTGCAAAGGGATATAGACTGGCTAAGTAAGTGGGCAAAAATTTGGCAGATGGAGTATAATGCGGGAAAATGTGAGCTTATCCACTTTGGTAGGAAAAATTAAAAAAGCATATTTAAATGGGGAGAGATTAAAAAATGCTGCAGTACAAAGGGATCTGCGGGTTCTTGTTCATGAAACACAAAAAGTTAGTATGCAGGTACAGCAAGTAATCAGGAAGGCAAATGAAATGTTGGCCTTTATTGCAAAAGGGATGGAGTATAAAAGCAGGGAAGTCCTGCTCCAACTGTACAGGGCATTGGTAAGACCACACCTGGAGTACTGCATACAGTTTTGGTCTCCTTATTTAAGGAAGGATATACTTGCATTGGAGGCAGTTCGGAGAAGGTTCACGAGGTTGATTCCTGAGATGAAAGGGTTGTCTTATGAAGAAATGTTGAACAGATTGGGCCTATACTCATTGGAGTTTAGATGAATGAGAGGTGATCTTATTGAAACATAAGATTCTGAGGGGACTTGATAGGGTAGATGTAGAGATGATGTTTCCCCTCATGGGGGAATCTAGAACTAAGGGGCATAGTTTCAGAATAAGGGGTCGCCCATTTAAGACAGAAGTGAGGAGCAATTTCTTCTCAGAGGGTCGTGAATCTTTGGCATTCTCTACCTCAGGGAGCTGTAGAGCCTAGGTATTTGAATATATTTAAGGTGGCGATGCCAGATTTTTGAATGATAAGGGAGTAAAGGGTTATGGGGAGCAGGCATGGAAGTGGAGATGAAGCCATGATCTTATTGAATGGTGGAGCAGGCTCGAGGGGCCAAATGGCCTTCTCCTGCTCCTATTTCTTATGTTCTTATGAAGCAATAATATATAATGCTAAACTATATTGCTAAATCAGTGGAGCCAAAATCAGATGGTGCCATATTAAAAGGATCCTTGTGAGATTGCATATTGTATCTAATTTTAATCAGCAAAAGAGTAGAAAATAATCTACTTGATTCTATTGTTGTTGATATAGATGTGGAGTGACCAAGCAGTATCAGTTCAAGCCAATACTTGCAAATAAGCATATCCAATAACAGTTATCAATATGGTTATAGAAAAGTTATTTGTAGAGACAGAGTTGGCAAAGCTAAAAAAATTTTGGAGATTCTGGATTCTGGAGATGAGGAGGTTGACTTATGAGGAAAGGTTGAGTAGGAATTCAGAAGAATGAGAGGTGATCTTATCGAAATGTATAAGATTATGAGGCTTGACAAGGTGGATGCAAAGAGGATGTTTCCACTGATAGGGGGGACTAGAGGGCATGATCTTCGAATAAGGGGCCGCCCATTTAAAACAGAGATGAGGAGAAATTTCTTCTCTCAGAGGGTTGTGGATCTGTGGAATTCGCTGCCTCAGAGAGCTGTGGAAGCTGGGGCATTGAATAAATTTAAGGCAGAAATAGAGTTTCTTAACCGATAAGGGAATAAGGGGTTAAGGAGAGCGGGCAAGGAAGTGGACCCGAGTCCATGATCGGATTAGCCATGATTGTATTAAATGGTGGAGCAGGCTTGAGGGGCCGTATGGCCTTCTCCTGCTCCTATTTCTTATGTTCTTATGTTAATTGGACACAATAATCCAGCTGGTGCCTAACCAGTGGTTTCTAAAGGTTTAGCATAACTCCGTGCTTTTGTACTTTAAGCCTGGTTATAAAGCCAAGGATCCCAGATGCTTTTTAAAAAATAGCCTTCTCAACTTGTCCTGCCACCTTAAAATATTTGTGTACATACACCCCCAGTCTCCCTGTTCCTGCTTTCCCCTTTAAAATGGTACCCTTTACTTTATATTGCCAACAATGCCATTTATTGAACATGAAGTTGAAAATTTGTCAAACAGAATGCTTACCTTCTAAATTGGAACAGGAGGTTGAAAGGAGACCTCATTGAGGTGTACAAAATATTGAGGGGCCTGGACATAGTGGATAGCAAGGGCCTATTTCTTTTGGTGGAGGGGTCTATTTTGAGGGGGGCATTGTTTTAAGGTGGTTGGTGGGAGGTTTAGAGGCGATTTGAGGGGGGGGCTTCTTTATGCGGAGGATTGTGGGGATCTGGAACGCACTGCCTGGAAGAGTGGTGGATGCAAAAACCCTCACTACTTTAAAGAGGTGGTTGGGTGTGCACTTAAAGTGCCGTAACCTGCAGGGTTACAGACCTAGAGCTGGTAATTGGGATTAGACTGGATAACCTCTTGTTGGCCGGCACAGATATGATCGTAAGTACTGCAGGGAATCGAATGTGGCCAGGATGATCTCCTGGACTAGTTTCAATCGCCTGGGTGGGTCGGAGAAGAATTTTCCCAGCTTTCTTTCCCCAAATTGGCCTGGGTTTTTAATCTGGTTTTTGCCCCTCCCAGGAGATCACATGGCTCCTGTTGGGGTGGAGTGTAGAATATTTCAGTGTAAGAGGTGTCGCAGTTGTGTGGGGCGGACTGGTTGCTCTTTACTTTTCTGCCATTGTTCATAGGTTTATATGTAACCTTCAGGGCTGCTGACCGAGGGCCGTGTGGCTTTTTGTCGGCCGGCGCGAACACGATGGGCTGAAATGATCTCCTGCGTTGTAAATTTCTATGTTTCTAAATCCAGGCTGGCTGGCTGTTTTAACAAATTATTGTTTTATAAAATCCTCTCTAGCATATCCCTAAGAATTACTTCCATTCTTTTAATCATTTATAATTCAATAGTGAGTTAATATTCCGCCCCCCCCCCCCCCCGAGTGAAAAACTCTTGAAAATAGTCTCTCTCCATCTTCAATTCTGTTCTTCAGAGTTTTCACTTTTCCAGTTATCTCTTACTAGTACGATACTGAAAATATTCTTTTGTTGTGGTCATTATTTTTTGTCATAATTTTCTCTGGTGTCCTCTTTGCACCTACAACACTAAGGGAATAAGGGGTAATGGGGAGCGGGCAGGGAAGTGGGCCCAAGTCCATGATCAGATCAGCCATGATGGTATTAAATGACGGAGCAGGTTCGAGAGGCCGTATGGCCTACCTCCTTCTTCTATTTCTTATGTTAACCTGGTTTAACATTTTGGTATACTTAGCCAAAAGTGCATCCCTCATATTCCCACATGGGCTTTGTAAGAGTCTTGTCGGATTCTTATTTATTGGTTAGCAAAGCTACATTTGACAGCTGGATTATAATGCTATCGGCAGGGACTTTCCAATGAAAGAATCAGATCTCTGAATATTTAATACTTGCCTGTGGGTGCCCCAAGAGTAAGCAATCTAAAAATAATATATGTATCCAACTAAACAAATGACTGAACAAAAACATCAATAATAAAGAGTGTGTCTGATTGACATTTATTATTTGACAAGCACTTACAAAAACAGCACAGTGCATCACTTTGAAAGCATTAAATTAAAAATAAACTGAAAAAGCCTAGTAGTTTCACAACTGTTCATATCCTTATCAGTGGTTTTAAGGCATGTCAATGATACAACTTCAAGATTAAACAAAATCACATTCACAACAGGTAAATCAGATGAATTAAAGGATCACATTATGCTAAGCATTTGGTCCGTTCAAGTAAACTTAGCACTTAAGACATGCTACATAATCTTCACATTATATTTATCACATTACAACTACAAGCATAAGCTTGGTTCAGCTACAATGGAGGTATTATGTCAGTCATAGAAAAGCTAGGAGTTAAGTTTTCACACAGAAGGACCACTATTAACTGCCTGAGAAACAAAAATGAATGGATACATTGGGTTTACAATGGTTGCATATTTTCCAAATTACACTTGTATGTTATTGAAAAGCTTCCATTTACCGAGCTTGAAGGTTCTTGACCTTTGCTGCAATAATACAAATAAAGATAAATACCACAAAAACACTAGTTATAAAACATAGCAGAGGCTCAATTTTACAGATTACCAAAATAAATTTTACCATTCTTTATTCATACAATTTCACAGAAAAAATGCAATTCAGACTCTCAGCTGCTTAAAACGAAGTTAATATATTACAAACTATGCAAATACTTTTCTTTTTGCAAATAAGCACTACTTCAAAACAGTTGGTCAAATAAAAAGGCATCTGAAGCTTTCACACACAGTAAAAAAAAATCCAAAGTATTTGCAACATTAAAAAAACATGCTCAGTTAATTGAAGTCAAAATTACCAACTGCAAAACACACTTATTTTGAATACCACCGTTTACTACAAAAAGTAAACTGGTCAGAATCACAGCAAACACATGTATCTACCAAAGTGTTCATTTTTCCATGTAGATGTTCACATATTAGTTTGTGGATGTTCACATATAAGGTTGATGAAATTATTCAATTCAATATGCTGGAGAGAGAGAGAGACTGGAGAGCGTCCTAATGGCTCAAACATTTATCCAACAAATAGCTGAGCCATATAGACCTGGGCTTAATCACTGGTCTGTGCTCAGTTGCCTGATTTAAGCTGGAATGATATTCAGGCACTACAGTTGGCCTCAATGTCCTGAGTTGAGGAGGAAGAAAATGACCAGTGTTCCTGATCACAGTACCACAAACTTGCAGCAAGTGCACCTGTGTTGGGCCAAGAAACATGCTCCGATGCTCCTATTATTGAACAGCCTGCCGACACAAACCATTCAAGTTTCATCACTGGTCAGGTAGGGCACTGAATAGTGAATAATGACTTCATACACCAACAAGGTGCTAATGCCTTCACGAGAGGTAGGGATAAACATTTTTGTTAAAAAAAGCAGAAAAAAAAGGCACTGTAATTTAGAAAGATTGTGGACAAATGCTCTTTAGTTGCAGTAGGCATTCTTTTCTTCATATCAGCTGTTTCCTGGTGAAGATCCGTTGGATCGATAACTTTGAGTCCACAATTGGGACCGTGGACTGCTTCTATTGCTGGAGTGCTGGCTTGTATTAAAATGAGTATTGTGCGGAGAAAACCCTAAAAGAAATTAAGAGCATTGAAACTTTAATACACTTAGGTTCTAATTTATTACTTTATGAAGCAACGAATGGCTAACTTTGTATGCACTCAAAGGCTTTATACATGATCGGCTCTTAATCTAGAATCATAGAATGGTTACTAAGCTCATGATCTACAGGGTTGTAGTAATACCCACCCGCCTGTATGGCTCAGAGACATGGATCATGTACAGTAGACACCTCAAGTCGCTGGAGAAATACCACCAACGATGTCTTTGCAAGATCTTGCAAATCCCTGGGAGGACAGACGCACCAACATTAGCATCCTCAACCAGGCCAACATCCCCAGCATTGAAGCACTGATCACACTTAATCAGCTCCGCTGGGCAGGCCACATTGTTCGCATGCCTGACACGAGATTCCCAAAGCAAGCGCTCTACTCGGAACTCCTTCACGGCAAACGAGCCAGAGGTGGGCAGAGGAAAATGTTTCAAGGACATCCTCAAAGCCTCCCTGATAAAGTGCAACATCCCCACTGACACCTGGGAGTCCCTGGCCAAAGACCGCCCTAAGTGGAGGAAGTGCATCCAGGAAGGCGGTGAGCACCTCGAGTCTCATCGCCGAGAGCATGCAGAAATCAAGCGCAGGCAGCAGAAAGAGCGTGCGGCAAACCAGTCCCACCCACCCTTTTCCTCAACGAATATCTGTCTCACCTGTGACAGGGACAGTGTTTCTCATATTGGATTGTTCAGCCACCAAAGAACTCTTTTTTTTTTGAAGAGTGGAAGCAAGTCTTCCTCGATTCCGAGGGACTGCCTATGATGACAGCACAGAATGAGGCCACTTGGCCCGTCGAGTCCATGATGACTCTTTGCAAAAGCACTTCAACTAGTCCCACTCCCCCACCCTTTAATTTTTTTTCCTTCAGGTACTTATCCAATTCCCTTTTGAAAATCACAATTGAATCTGCCTCCACCACCCTTTCAGGTAGTGAATTCCAGATCCTAAACACTTAACTGCGTAAAAAAGATTTTTCCTCATGTCGCCTTTGGTTCTTCTGTTAATCACCTTAAATCTGTATTCTCTGGTTCTTGACCCTTCCACAATCGGAACAGTTTCTCTCTATCTACTCTGTCTAGACACTTCATGATTTTGAGTACCTTTATCAAATCTCCTCTCAACCTTCTCTGCTCCGAGAACAACCCCAGCTTCTCTAGTGGATTGGAAAACCGCAAATGTAACGCCCTATTTAAAAAAGGAGGCAGACAGAAAGCAGGAAACTATAGACTAGTTAGCCTAACATCTGTCGTTGGGAAAATGCTGGAGTTCATTATTAAGGAAGCAGTAGCAGGACATTTGGAAAAGTATGATTCAATCAAGCAGAGTCAAGATGGTTTTAATGAAAGGGAAATCACATTTGACAAATTTGCTGGAGTTCTTTGAGGATGTAACGAGTAGGGTGGATAAGGGGAAACCAGTGGATGTGGTGTATTTGGATTTCCACAAGGTATTAGATAAGGTACCACATAAAAGGTTACTGCACAAGATAAAAGTTCACAGGGTTAGTATATTCATCCAAGTATAAAAATTGTTATAAAAAGATCATAAAACATGGATAGAGGACTGGCTAACTAACTGAAAACAGAGCGCGGGATAAATGGGTCATTTTCCGGTTGGCAAACAGTAACTAGTGGGGTGTCGCAGGGATAGGTGCTGGAGCTTCTACTATTTACAATCTATATTAATGACATGGATGAAGGGACCGAGTGTACTGTAGCCAAGTTTGCTGATGATACAAAGATAGGTGGGAAAGCAAATTGTGAGGAGGACACAAAAATTATGCAAAGGGATATAGACAGGCTAAGTGAGTGGGCAAAAATTTGGCAGATGGCATATAATGTGGCAAAATGTGAGGTTATCCACTTTGGCAGGAAAAAAATAGAACAGCAAATTATAATTTAAAAGGAGAAAAATTGCAAAGTGGTGCAGTACAGAGGGACCTGGGGTCCTTGTGCATGAAACACAAAAAGTTAGTATGCAGGTACAGCAAGTAATCAGGAAGGCAAATGGAATGTTGGCCTTTATTGCAAGGGGAATAGAGTATAAAAGCAGAGACGTCCTGCTATAACTGTACAGAGTATTGGTGAGGCCACGCCTAGAATACTGCGTACAGTTTTGGTCTCCGTATTTAAGGAAGGATACACTTGCATTGGAGGCTATTCAGAGAAGGTTCACTAGGTTGATTCTGGAGATGAGGGGTTTGACTAATGAAGGTAGGTTGGGCCTATACACACTGGATTTCAGGTGATCTTATCAAAACATAAGATAATGAGGGGGCTCGGCAATGTGGATGCAGAAAGGATATTTCCACTTATAGGGGAAACTTAAACTAGGGGTCATAGTTTCAGAATAAGGGGTCGCCCATTTAAAACTGAGATTGAGGAGGAATTTCTTCCCTCAGAGGGTTATAAATCTATAGAATTCTCTGCCCCGGAGAGCTGTGGAGGCTGGGTCATTGAATATATTTAAGGCGGAGATAAGACAGATTTTTGAGTGATAAGGGAGTAAAAGATTATGGGGAGCGGGCAGGGAAGCGGAGCTGAGTCCATGATCAGATCAGCCATGATCTTATTGAATGGCGGAGCAGGCTCGAGGGGCCAAATGGCCTAATCCTGCTCCTATTTCTTATGTTCTTATGAAAAGATTTCCAATGTAGCCCAGACTGAGCTTATAAAAGTGCGCTTCTCCTGGCGGCTGCAAGAGTGCCATGTAAAATGAGTTCAGATACAATGACACAGGTACACAGCAAAGACTCACCAATAAGTTTCAACAACTTAGTAATAGAATCATAAAATGGAAGGATTCACATTGTTTTACCAGAAGGGGTGAGCAAGGGGACAGCTCATCTGAGGATAGGGCTAAGTTGGGACAGAATGGAAGCAGCTTTTCTCTCGCTAGATGTGGAATAGGACAGAGATATCTTTCCTGGTCCCTGCACTGACATCACTCACTAAGTAAAAATCGAGTAAGAATCAATAAAAAAAATATTTTAATGAAAAGATAATTGAATTGTCGAAAGCTCGGATCATTCTGCAACACATTTCTCTCTACCAAGGTTCCTTATGGACAGAGGGCTGATCAACCATTTATTCTTGGCTAAGGTGCAGTACTTATAAAAATCAAAGTAATTTAGTTCAACTGGGACTGAGCTTTCTGTACCTAAGCAGCATTCTACATACTTGAAACATTTAGACCAATAAAGCCCAAAAATGACTTCATATGGTGTTTTGCAAGCACCCAAAATATAAAAACTAAAAGTGTATTTGTTCAGAAAATACTAACTCAACCTGCAAATACTGTATCCAACAAATCAGTAGTTTCAGATAAGCCTCCCTGCATTAAATATTTCTTAGGACTGTTGATGTTCAGTTATAATTAGCAGTTGTTAAATGCTTAGGATATCAGCATAAATATTTCTGTAATATACAATTCCTGTGAAGAATGTAGATTAAAAGTAACCAATTAATATATTGAAACTAATTCAAAATGAAAAAGAAATTACATTTCTACACAAATGTCTCATCTTGTATTTTGATTGAATAGTTCAAAAACAAGAGCCAAAATATGAAACATCCAACTAAGTTAGATTTAAAGATGCCCAACGCAAGCTCTCGGCCATCAAATGTAATTGTTATACAACATCAATTTCTAAAATTCAACAGAAACTTTTACTAGCAAATACATTAGTAAGAAAATAAGCATATTGGTCGGTTTACCTCCTTGAGGCGGGGTCGGAGGTAGAAATATTCGGTGATGATTAGGTTCCCGTGGTGAAAAGAATGCATGATAGACTGAAAATGAAAATAAATATTGAAGTACAGTAAAATCAGAACAGAACTGTTGAACTTTTCTTCAAACTAGTGGTGCTTACCAATAATCATGATTGCAGTCCCAGCAAGTAGTGCAAAAAGTGTGAAGAACATAACTTGATAAGACTGAATGAACTGCTGGAAGAAACCAACACCTTCCCAGTGAACTGCTGTGATATCAGCTGAGAAAAGACAAAATGAGCCAGTTAAAATGTTGCAAATTTCACTCTTTTGCACCTTATTGAGTTGCACGTTGCAATTTACACAGGTTTCAACGCACATAACATTTCCCAATAAAAAACATTTCTTTTTAAATAAGGAGTGTAACAGTGCACTCACAAGGACTTTTTGTTGAAAGCACTGCAATGTGCAACTAAACCGTACTAATGAGGACGGTCCCAGCTTCTGCTGAGGTCAGCAGATCTTAAGATTGGGTGGTGCAATCATCTTAATGGTCCTGGCCTAACCCAGTGCTTGGGGTAACAAATTTAGCTAATATTTTCCAATCTGGACTGGTTTCCAGTGACCCATGATAGAAAATATGAGTGTATATATTGGGGAGAACAGGGCCAGTCCTGGCTGTGGTTCTGTCCTCCTTACCCAGTTAACTAACCCAACACACACTGTCGAGCCCCTTGCACGAGGTACCAGTGTGGCTGGCACCCATGGAACTGTAGCCATGCAACAGTTAGCAGCTGGAAAAAAACAGAAAAAACAAGATAGAAATTTTACAGTAGAAATAACGCTGATGTTAGTTAACACTGGTTCGGCTGCAACTGGAGTATTCTGTCCAATTCTGGGCATCGCATTTTAGGAAAGATATAAAGGCTTTAGAGAGAGAGTGCAGAAAAGATTTACAAGAATGGTTCCAGGGATGAGGGACTTCGGTTACGTGGATAGACTAGAGAAGAGTTGTTTTCCTTAGAGCAGAGAAGATTAAGAGGACATTTGATAGAGGTGTTCAAAATCAAGAGGCGTCTAGACTGAGTAGATAGAGAGAAACTATTCTCATTGGCAGAATGTTCAAGAACCAGAGGAGACACATTTAAGGCCACTGGCAGAAGAATCAAAGGTGACAGGAGGCAAAAAGATTTTTACGCAGCAAGTGGTTATGGTCTGGAATACACTGCCTCAAAGGTTGGTGGAGGCAGATTCAATGATGGTTTTCAAAAGGGAAGGAGACAAATACCTGAAGGAAAGAACATTGCAGGGCTACGGGGAAATGGAACTAGCTGAAGTGCTCTTGCAGAGAGTCAACACAGGCCGACGGGCCAAATGACCTCCTAATCTGTTGTAAGAATTCTATTCTACTAAATTACAAGTCCTTGAAAATAAATAGGGTGACCACTAAATGAAAGGCCTGTGTGTGCCTGAATCCTGTTTCTGTCCCAGTTGTAAGCTGGATCCTAGATATTGTTGAGCAGGAAGGATGGTGAGGTGCCCTTATTATTAATGGTGTCAACACAAAGGAATCAGGAGAAAATTTGGTGTTTAAACATGTTTAGATGACAAGACATGTGATGGGGTTCATATTTCCTAAGGGTACGCATGTCATAATTTCGTCAAAACTTTTGCTCAATAGCATCACTTCAAGATAATGGCCGCCTCTTCGTTGATATCAACCTTGAGGACAACAGCGGCACTTGCAGGACCAATATGTAAGATACAGTTGCATCTGTCTAATAAGCAGATGCTGCTCAGGTATCAAATTGTCAGAACCCAAGATCAACACATAATATTATGCCTGAATCTTGCTTCCTGATGGGGCATTCAAGACTTGTTGGGTCAAAAGTCAATGCAATATCTCAAGAGGAAATCTGACAAACCAACTGCCTAGATAAGAATGAATATAAAAAGTCTGAATGTCAATACAAGAACTTTGTTCCAATCCATTGCCTCTATATTGAATTTCAAGTACTCAGATCTTTTACTCTCCAAGTTCAATTACAGCTGCTCAAGGTTCACAGCCACAAACCAAATTTCTGGATGTACATGTTGAAGTAATTGCACTCATGCTACTATCATGAGTCATGATTCTTTGGTTCACAATAGGTTTATCCTTCTCGCCTGTTTGGGGGGGCAGCTACAAATTAGTAAAGCTTTTGAGTTTCCTGACAAGGCGGCATCTTCTCTCTAGCATGCAAAAGCAGAAGCTTCTGCATTTCCAGGGTCCACATTTCCTTCATGGGAACATTGACCATTACTTAAAAAAAATAACTTCAATTTCTGGAACGTCCTTGAGATAAAGGAAGTAACTGTCACTCCCTCACCCCAGCAATTCAGAAAAACAAGGTCCCACTCGTATAAAAATATCAGATGCAACCCATCACTGACAATCCATTGATACTCGGGAAAATGTTGAATTATTGCTGGAGCATGTAGGCTGATGCAGGGACACTCATTTTACACTTCCTGCTGCCTTCTCCAGTGGGCTCTCTAGAACCCAAGTATGAAGTTCACTACCTTAAAAGACCAAACAGCCGAATGTACAGCTTAGATAAATTGGCGACTTTTGGAGCCTTGGCAGGGCTTGCTTTCAGTTTTTGCTGCTGTACCTATAAACTTTCCAGTGAAGTCACTACTTGTTCATCCACAAGATCATTCATGGAGAAAATAATTTTTTATTAATTTGGTCTGTAGATCTTGAGAGCCGAAAATGATCAGCTAATCAATCCATGAAGCAGAATGTAATCCAATATCTATCACTATAAGGGTGTCAATTGTAGGCTGAAATAGTTGTTTGGCAATCTATTTTTTTTTTAAGTTTTAAGTTTATTTCTGCTAAGCTCGTTCATAGCCTAGTAAATAGAGGGAAAGAGCTGATTGGTGAGTAGCTGGTGAGTGTTTTTTGTTAAGTTTTAAGTTTATTTTTGCTAAGTTACTTCTTGGTCTATTAAATAAAGAGACATGGCAGGACAGCTCAGTCCCAAGGGAGTGCACATCTTGTGCCATGTGGGAAGTCCTGGATCCTTCTCATGGCCTGGACGACCACATGTGCAGGAAGTGTCACCAGCTATGGCAGCTTGTGATCCATGTTTCGGAGCTTGAGCAGCACCTGGACTTACTGCAGTGTATCTGCGAGGCTGAAAACTGCGTTGATAGCATGTTTCTAGAGGTGGACATCCCGCAGCTTAAGAGTGTGCAGGAAAAGAGGGCGTGGGTGACCGCCAGACAGGAGGAGAGGACCAGGCAGTAGTGCAGGAGTCCTGAGTGTATCTTGCTCTCCAACCAATATTCTGTTCCTCTGGGGAGTGCAGCCAGAGCCAAGTACATGGTACCACGGGTGGCTTTGCTGCACAGGGGCTGAGAGGTGGTGGGGGGGGGGGGGGAGGGGGAAGAAGAGCGCGAGCAATAGTGGTAGGGGATTCGACAGTTAGGGGAGCAGACAGGCGTTTCTGCAGCCGCAGACGTGACTCCAAGATGGTATGTTATCTCCCTGGTGCTAGGGTCAAGAATGCCACTGAGCGGCTGCAGGACATCCGAGGGGGGAGGGTGAAGAGCCAGAGGTCGTGGTCCATATCGACACCAATGACAGGAAGAAAGAGGAATGAGGTCCTGCAGGCAGATTTTAGGGAGCTCGGAGATTAAAAAGCAGGACCTAAAAGGTAGTAATCTCTGGATTACTCACAGTGCCATGTGCTACTAAGTACAGGAAAAGGAGGATAGAAGGGATAAATGAGTGGCTGGAGAGATGGTACAGGATGGAGGGCTTTAGATTCCGGAGGCATTAGGACCGTTTCTGGGGGAGATGGGACCTGCACAAGCCGGAGTCAGGTCCAATATCCTCGCCCGGCAGGGGGGGCGGGTTTGCTAATGCTGCTGAGGAGGATTTAAACTAGCTTACTAGGGGGATGGGAACCTGGGAGCATTGTCAGAGGGGAGGGAAGCCAAGTTGGAAATAGAAGGCAAAAAATTAGTAAGAGAGTTTGGAAGGCAGCGGAAACAAAGGCTAGAAAATGGACAATAAGGCAGTTTGGCAATGCTAAATGGTATATACTTTAATGCAAGGTATCTAGGAAATAAGATAGATGAGCTAAGGGCACAGATAGACACGTGAGATGATGATATTATAGACCCCCAAACATTCAGAGGGAGATAGAAGAGCAAATTTGTAGGTAAATTACTGACGTGCAAAAACAATAGGGCAGTAATAGTGGGGAATTTCAATCACCCTAATATTAACTAGGAAACGGTCAGTGTAAAAGACACAGGGCACAGAATTCCTAAATTGCATTCAGGAGAAATTTTTTAGCCAATACGTAGCAAGCCCAACAAGCGGGGAGGTGGCGTGGGAGAGGCAGTTCTGGATTTAGTGTTAGGGAATAAAGTTGGGCAGGTGGAAGGAATAGCAGTGGGAGAGCATTTTTGTGGTAGTGATCATAATTCAGTTAGTTTTAGCATAATTATGGATAAGGACAAAGACAAAACGGGAATAAGGGTTCAAAATTGGGGGAAAGCCAATTTTAATAGGCTGTGAAGTGATTTAGCAAAAGTGGACTGGAAACAGTTACTTGAAGATAAATCAGTGCTAGAGCAGTGGGAGGCATTCAAGAGGGAGGTACGTGGCATTCAGGTTAAACCTGTTCCCACAAAGAAAGAGGGTAGAACTGCCAAAGGTGGAGCTCCCTGGAGGACAAGGTGTTTACAGAGTAAGATAAGGCAAAAAAGGAAGGCTGTATCAGATATTGTGAGCTCAATACTGCAGAAAGCCGAGAAGAGTAGAGAAAGTGCAGGGGTGAAATTAATAAGGAAATTAGGAAAGCAAAACGAGGACATAAAAAAATATTGACAAGTAGAATCAAAGAAAATGCAAAGATGTTATACAATCACATAAAGATCAATAGGATAATGAAGAAAAGAGCAGGACCTATTAGGGACCACAATAGTGATGTATGTGTGGAGGCAGAGCTTGTGGGTAAGGTACTTAATTGCGGCTGTCTTCACAAAAGAGGGAGACGATGCCGACACTGAAGTTCAGGAGGAAGAGTGTGAAATATTAGATGGGATAAACATAGTAATAGAGGAAGTTTTAAGGGGGTTAGCATCCTTGAAAGTAAATAAATCGCTCGGACCGGATGAAATATATCCGAGGCTACTCAAAGAAACAAGGGAGGAAATTGCGGAGGCTCTGACCATAATTTTCCAATCCTGCCTGGCTACAGGAGTGGTGCTAGAGGATTGGAGAACAGCTAATGTTGTACCATTGTTTAAAAAGGGAGGAAGGGATAAACCGAGCAATTACAGGCCAGTTAGTTTAAACTCGGTGGTGGGCAAATTACTGGAATCAATTCTAAGGAACAGTATAAACCTTCATTTAGAAAGACACAGATTAATTAATGTCAGTCAGCATGGATTTGTTAAAGGGAAGGTCGTGTCTGACTAACTTGATTGAGTTCTTTGAGGAGGTAACAAGGAGGGTCGATGAGGCAGTGCATTTGATAATAGTTTACATGGATGTTAACAAGGCTTTTGACATGGCCCCACATGGTAGGCTGATCAAAAAAGTAAAAACCCATAGGATCCAAGGGAGAGTAGCAAATTGGATCCAAAATTGGCTCAGAGGCAGGAAGCAAAGGGTAATGGTTGAGGGGAGCTTTTGTGACTGGAAGGCTGTTTCCAGTGGGGTTCCACATGGCTCAGTACTTAGTCCCTTGCCTTTTGTAGTATATATTAATGATTTAGACTTAAATGTGGGGGGCATGATTAAGAAATTTGCAGATGATACAAAATTGGCCGTGTGGTTGGCAGTGAGGAGGAAAGCTGTCGACTGCAGGAAGATATCGATGAACTGGTCAGTTGGGCAGAAAAGTGGCAAATGGAATTCAATCTGGAAAAGTGTGAGGTAATGCATTTGGGGAGGGGCAACAAGGCAAGGGAATACACAATAAATGGGAGGATACTGAAAGGTGTGGAGGAACAGAGGGACCTTGGAGGAACAGAGGGACCTTGGAGTATATGTCCACAGATCCTTAAAGGTAGCAGGACAGGTTGATAAGGTAGTTAAAAAAGCATACGGACTGTTTTCCTTTATTAGTCGAGGCATAGAATACAAGAACAGGGAAGTTATGCTAGAACTGTACATAACACTAGTTAGGCCACAGCTTGAGTATGGCATGCAGTTCTGGTGATCACATTATAGGAAGAATGTGATTGCACCAGAGAGGGTGCAGAGGAGATTTACCAGGACGTTGCCAGGACTGGAAATCTTTAGCTATGAGGAAAGATTAGAAAGGCTGGGGTTGTTTTCCTTGGAACAGAGGAGGCGGAGTTTAGATTTAATTGAGGTGTATAAAATTATGAGGGGTCTGGATAGAGTGGATAGGCAGGACCTATTTCCTTTAGCAGAGGGGTCAATAACCAGGGGGTATAAATTTGAAGTAGTTGGTGGAAGGATTAGAGAGAGGAGATGAGGAAACACTTCTTCACCCAGAGGGTGGTGGGGAGTCTGGAACTCATTGCCTGAAAGGGCGGTCGAGGCAGAAACCCTCATCACATTTAAAAGGCACTTGGATGTGCACTTTAAGAACTGTAACCTACAGGATTATGGACTTAGTGCTGGAAGGTGGGATTAGGCTAGGTGACTCTTTTTCGACTGGCAGACATGTTGGGCCGACTGGCATCCTTCTGTGTCATAATTTTCCATGATTGATTCTATGATTTATATTTAAGGAACAGTTTTGTGCAAGAGTTAATACTAGCAGAATACATGATTATCATAGGCAGTCCCTCGGAATCGAGGAAGACTTGCTTCCAATCTTAAAATGAGTCCTTAGGAGGCTGAACAGTCCAATATGAGAACCACAGTCCCTGTCGCAGGTGGGACAGATAATCGTTGAGGTAAAGGGTGGGTGGGAGAGGTTTGCAGCACGTTCTTTCTGCTGCCTGTGCTTGATTTCTGCATGCTCTCGGCGATGAGATTCGAGGTGCTCAGCGCCCTCCCGGATGCACTTCCTCCACTTAGGGCGGTCTTTGGCCAGGGACTCCTAGGTGTCAGTGGAGATGTTGCACTTTTCAGGGAGATTTTGAGGGTGCCCCTGTAATGTTTCCTCTGCCCACCTTTGGCTCATTTGCTATGAAGGAGTTCAGAGTAGAGTGCTTGCTTTGGGAGTCTCGTGTTTGGCATGCGAACGATGTGGCCTGCCCAGCGGAGCTGATCAAGTGTGGTCAGTGCTTCAATGCTAGGGATGTTGGCCTAGTCGAGGACGCTAATGTTGGTGCATCTGTCCTCCCAGGGGATTTGTAGGATCTTGCGGAGGCATTGTTGGTGGTATTTCTCCAGCGACTTGAGATGTCTGCTGTATATGGTCCATGTCTCTGAGCCATAGAGGACGGCGGGCATTACTACAGCCCTGTAGGCCATGAACTTGATGGCAGTTTTGAGGGCCTGGTCTTCAAACACTTGTCCTCAGGCAGCCAAAGGCTGCACTGGAGGCGGTGCTGAATCTCGTCGTCAATATCTGCTCTTGTTGATAAGAGGCTCCCGAGGTATGGGAAATGGTCCACGTTGTCCAGGGCTGTGCCGTGGATCTTGATGACTGGAGGGCAATGCTGTGCATAGAAACATAGAAAATAGGTGCAGGAGCAGGCCATTCAGCCCTTCTAGCCTGCACCGCCATTCAATGAGTTCATGGCTGAACATGAAACTTCAGTACCCACTTCCTGCTTTCACGCCATACCCCTTGATCCCCAGAGTAGTAAGGACTTCATCTAACTCCCTTTTGAATATATTTAGTGAATTGGCCTCAACTACTTCCTGTGGTAGAGAATTCCACAGGTTCACCACTCTCTGGGTGAAGAAGTTTCTCCTCATCTCGGTCCTAAATGGCTTACCCCTTATCCTTAGACTGTGACCCCTGGTTCTGGACTTCCCCAACATTGGGAACATTCTTCCTGCATCCAACCTGTCCAAACCCGTCAGAATTTTAAACGTTTCTATGAGGTCCCCTCTCACTCTTCTGAACTCCAGTGAATACAAGCCCAGTTGATCCAGTCTTTCTTGATAGGTCAGTCCCACCATCCCGGGAATCAGTCTGGTGAATCTTCGCTGCACTCCCCGGCGAGGACATGCTGGTGGAGGACCTTTGTCTTACGGATGTTTAGCGTGAGGCCCATACTTTCGTATGCCTCAGTAAATACGTCGAATATATCCTGGAGTTCAGCCTCTGTATGTGCGCAGAGTACAATCTTCTGTGAAAAGATTTAGCTGCACTAGGGGAATGGGAATGGACCAAACAATGGCAAATGGCGTTTAACCTAAATAAATGCAGCATCATGCATGCAGGTAGGACTAACATAGTTATCATTTACAGGTAACAATACTGAAAGCGGTGGAGTGAGAAAAAGATCTAGGTGTTACTAGGCACAGATGAGTGGAGATTTCTGACCAATGCAGGGAAGGTGTAGCCAAAGCAAACAGGGTATTGGGTTGTATTAATGGAACCACTCAGTGCAAATTAAAGACGACCATTCTGTCATTACACAGGGCGTTCATTAGACTGCATTTGGAGGACTACGCCCAGCTTTGGTCCCCTCACATGGTGCATGAGAACCGCAAGAATGATTCCTAGCTAAAAGAACCGTAGTTACTCAGATAGGCTTAAAGAGCTCGGTCTATGTACTTTAAAGCAGCGTAGACTTGCCGAGGCGACCTGATAAAGGTATATAAAATAATTAAAGGGCTAGACTGTGTGCCTATTGTTAGATTGTTTCTGTTTGACATATTGGGGAAGGACCAAGAGACACATATTTAAACTGTGTAAATGTAGGAATAGGACAGATGTTAAATGGTTCTTTTCCCAGAGAGTAGTGAGTCTCTGGAATGATTTCCCGGCTTGTGCGGTGTGTGCTGACTCTCTGCATGCCTTCAAGAGAGCTGGACCGGTTCTTGGCTGGGATTACATCAGTTAAAAGGTAAGTGGATTAACAGTTAAATGTGCATGGTCAATGAGATCTCCTGGCCTGGTTTCAATAGCCTGAGTGGATCAAAGAGGAATTATAGAGCCCCCCTCCCCCCACCCTCCGAACTGGCCCTGTTTATTCTTTGAAAAAAAAGTGCCTCTCATAGGAGATTATATGGCAGCAAGGAGCTGGAGGAAAGGAAGTGTCTAGTCAAGATGTTCCAGGCATCAGGAGTATAGGTCAGGTTTGATGGACACGCTGGTCTTTTCCTGCCGTCATTCTCGATGCTTTCTTGCCAATGCAGAAAGCTTCAGGATCAGGATAACTCTGTGCTTCTTGCTTATGAACAAAGAGGTGAGTAGGATGCAACTCTCCTCTTTTGAGTGTGTCCTGTGCTCATTTTTCCAAGTTGCCTTAGCTTTATGCTTTCATTAAATGGGGCATGCATTTAGAGGGGTGGAAGAATAGATCAGGCAACTTGTTGAATACTTTCATCTTTTCCTTCTGAGGAGGTATCTGGCTTGCCTGTAACATTTCTGTCGACTGAGCCTGTGCAGAAGTACTATACTTATAAATCAATTTAATCAGAAGAACATAAGAACATAAGAATTAGGAACAGGAGTAGGCCATCTCCCCCCTCGAGCCTGCTCCGCCATTCAACAAGATCATGGCTGATCTGGCCGTGGACTCAGCTCCACTTACCCGCCCGCTCCCCATAACACTTAATTCCCTTATTGGTTAAAAATCTATCTATCTGTGACTTGAATACATTCAATGAGCTAGCCTCAACTGCTTCCTTGGGCAGAGAATTCCACAGATTCACAACCCTCTGGGAGAAGAAATTCCTTCTCAACTCGGTTTTAAATTGGCTCCCCCATATTTTGAGGCTGTGCCCCCTAGTTCTAGTCTCCCCGACCATTGGAAACAACCTCTCTGCCTCTATCTTGTCTGTCCCGTTCATTATTTTAAATGTTTCTGTAAGATCACCCCTCATCCTTCTGAACTCCAAACGAGTAAAGACCCAGTCTACTCAATCTATCATCATAAGGTAACCCCCTCATCTCCGGAATCAGCCGAGTGAATCATCTCTGTACTCCCTCCAAAGCTAGTATATCCTTCCTTAAGTAAGGTGACCAAAACTGCACGCAGTACTCTAGGTGCGGCCTCACCAATACCCTATACAGTTGCAGAAGGACCTCCCTGCTTTTGTACTCCATCCCTCTCGCAATGAAGGCCAACATTCCATTCGCCTTCCTGATTACCTGCTGCACCTGCAAACTAACTTTTTGGGATTCATGCACAAGGACCCCCAGGTCCCTCTGCACCGCAGCATGTTGTAATTTCTCCCCATTCAAATAATATTCCCTTTTACTGTTTTTTTCCCCCAAGGTGGATGACCTCACATTTTCCAACATTGTATTCCATCTGCCAAACCTTAGCCCATTCGCTTAACCTATCTAAATCTCTTTGCAGCCTCTGTGTCCTCTACACAACCCGCTTTCCCACTAATCTTTGTGTCATCTTCCAGGTCATCTATGTATATTGGAAACACCACTAACCACCGATTTCCAACCCGAAAAGGATCCATTTATCCCAACTCTCTGCTTTCTGTTAGCCAACCAATTCTCTATCCATGCTAATACATTTCCTCTGACTCCGCGTACCTTTATCTTCTGCAGTAACCTTTTGTGTGGCAACTTATCGAATGCCTTTTGGAAATCTAAATACACCACATCCATCGGTACACCTCTATCCACCATGCTCGTTATATCCTCAAAGAATTCCAGTAAATTAGTTAAACATTATTTCCCCTTCATGAATCCATGCTGCGTCTGCTTGATTGCACTATTCCTATCTAGATGTCCTGCTATTTTTCTTCCTTAATGATAGTTTCAAGCATTTTCCCCACTACAGATGTTTAACTAACCGGCCTATTGTCTGCCCCCTTTTTTTAAACAGAGGCGTTACATTAGCTGCTTTCCAATCCGCTGGTACCTCCCCAGAGTCCAGAGAATTTTGGTAGATTCTAACGAATGCATCTGCTATAACTTCCACCATCTCTTTTAATACCCTGGGATGCATTTCATCAGGACCAGGGGACTTGTCTACCTTGAGTCCCATTAGCCTGTCCAGCACTACCCCCCCTAGTGATAGTGATTGTCTCAAGGTCCTCCCTTCCCACATTCCTGTGACCAGCAATTTTTGGCATGGTTTTTGTGTCTTCCACTGTGAAGACGGAAGCAAAATAATTGTTTAAGGTCTCAGCCATTTCCACATTTCCCATTATTAAATCCCCCTTCTCATCTTCTAAGGGACCAACATTTACTTTAGTCACTCTTTTCCGTTTTATATATCGGTAAAAGCTTTTACTATCCGTTTTTATGTTTTGCGCAAGTTTACCCTCGTAATCTATCTTTCCTTTCTTTATTGCTTTCTTAGTCATTCTTTGCTGTCGTTTAAAATTTTCCCAATCTTCTAGTTTCCCACTAACCTTGGCCACCTTATACGCATTGATTTTTAATTTGATACTCTCCTTTATTTCCTTGGTTATCCACGGCTGATTATCCCTTCTCTTACCACCCTTCTTTTTCACTGGAATATATTTTTGTTGAGCACTATGAAAGAGCTCCTTAAAAGTCCCCCACTGTTCCTCAATTGTGCCACCGTTTAGTCTGTGTTCCCAGTCTACTTTAGCCAACTCTGCTCTCATCCCACTGTAGTCCACTTTGTTTAAGCATAGTACGCTCGTTTGAGACACTACTTCCTCACCCTCAATCTGTATTACAAATTGAACCATACTGTGATCACTCATTCCGAGAGGATCTTTTACTAGGAGATCGTTTATTATTCCTGTCTCATTGCACAGGACCAGATCTAAGATAGCTTGCTCCCTTGTCGGTTCTGTAACATACTGTTCTAAGAAACAATCCCGTATGCATTCTATGAATTCCTCCTCCAGGCTACCCCGTGCGATTTGATTTGACCAACCGATATGTAGGTTAAAATCCACCATGATTACTGCTGTTCCTTTTTCACATGCCTCCATTATTCCCTTGATTATTGCCTGCCCCACTGTGAAGTTATTATTTGGGGGCCTATAAACTACGCCCACCAGTGACATTTTCCCCTTACTATCTTTAATCTCCACCCACAACGATTCAACATTTTGTTCATAAGAGCCAATATCGTCTCTCACAACTGCCCTGATATCATCCTTTATTAACAGAGCTACCCCACCTCCTTTCCCTTCTTGTCTATCTTTCCGAATCGTCAGATACCCCTGTATGTTTAATTCCCAGTCTTGGCCACCCTGCAACCACGTTTCTGTAATGGCCACCAAATCATACCCATTTGTAATGATTTGTGCCGTCAACTCATTTACTTTATTTCGAATGCTGCGTGCGTTTAGGTAGAGTGTTTTAATACTAGTTTTTAAACCATGATTTTTAGTTTTGACCTCTCCTGCAGCCCCTTTATATTCAGTGGCCCTTTTTGTTTTTTGCCTTGGGTTTCTCTGCCCTCCACTATTACTCATCTCCTTTCTGTCTTTTGCTTTTGTCTCCTTTTTGTTTCCCTCTGTCTCCCTGCATTGGTTCCCACCCCCCTGCCATATTAGTTTAACTCCTCCCCAACAGCACGAGCAAACACTCCCCCTAGGACATTGGTTCCGGTCCTGCCTAGATACAGACCGTCCGGTTTGTACTGGTCCCACCTCCCCCAGAACCGGTTCCAATGCCCCAGGAATTTGAATCCCTCCCTGCTGCACCACTGCTCAAGCCACGTATTCATCTGAGCTATCCTGCGATTCCTACTCTGACTAGCACGTGGCACTGGTAGCAATCCTGAGATTACTACTTTTGAGGTCCTACATTTTAATTTAGCTCCTAGCTCCTTAAATTCGTCTCGTAGGACCTCATCCCTTTTTTTTTCTAAAGAAGCAGATTATCCAACTGTTGTTCTAAAGAAGCAGATTATCCAAATATATAAACTTACGTTGTGCTTCTGTACTTTTATCAGCAATATGCAGGACTTTGACTGGAATAGAGATCGACTGGTCTGTCATCGAGTTGGAAATGACAAGAGTCGTTGATATTGGCCCTTGGCTTATTAGCCTAGTATCAGACAAAGTGACTGTAAACTTCACATAGCTTTGCGGTCCATAGAATTTTTCCTTTTCTTGAATAATTATCAGTGGTGATCCTGGTTTAACCTAAGGGGAAAAGAATACTCATTACTCTGGTACAATATGTATGTTATACATTCTGTAGGCTAGGAATAGATGGCAGTGACAAATTTTATACAAGTATAATATTGAAAAGTTAGCCCAGTATCAGTTTACAGTGAAAACTCATGATCTGGATACCCCAGCAGTGGGGCACTCAGAGACACGGGGCTGCCTGTCCCTAAACCCCTGGTCAGCTGTGCATGGTCTGGTATTTTTTGGGGCAATTAAGCAGAACAATTAATCTGGCATTAAAACATTGCCAGCAAAAGGACAAAGCGAGGCAAGGGATGTGGTTCATTTGAGGACTTGTATATAGCCATTATGTGCGCGCACTAGCTCCGTGCAGCAGAGCAGCTCTCCAGTCATCCTGGTTAACCCTTGCCACTGGATAAAGGCCTAGCTCTGTTGTGCCCGTGTGGTGGCTGATGTGCAACGATCACCACACGTTAAAAAAAAAATCCACGCACAGGCATCTTACACCCCTTGAATTGGAGTTCAGGACTGGAATATCGGGTCCTTCAATGAAACATCTGTGAACTCATGTGGAAGCAAGTCATCCTCGTTCGAGGGACCGCCGATGATGATGATGTATATAGCCATATGGAGAATAGTGACTGGGGATGTGTGGTGGGATTAATTTTTTTTATAAAGGCACCTGCAGCCTCACATGCTTCAACAACCCCCCTCCTACTCCCCCAATGATGATGATGGACAGATGAAAAAGATTGGCTTTCCACTTCACCAATTTCAATTCTGCTGCTGTTATGACAAAGATAAATGGGACAAGGTTGCTTTAGTACAGTATAAAGAGCATTGAAACTTTACCAGCTCCAAAGATGCAGATCTGCATTTACAAATACAAGTAAAGATGCAGAGTTAACTAAAAATCTAAGTTATTCGTTGGCAAGTCATGATGTAACATGAGAAAATATATGCAGTTTCCAATATGCAGATTTTTATATGGAAACAATCTGAGATAGTGTACAAATTTAGTGATCAAGTCATTAAATTCAAAATGTAAAGCTTAGCATACCAAGATGATTTTTCAAAGAACTAATTCTGTTATCGTATCCTTACCTAAATAACACCATAATTAAACAATCTATTAAGTCATACTTGCCAAACATATTTGGTGTTCTAGTTTCTTTCAAAATTTGAAACTATGTTGTGTCTGTGTACAGATACCTGTGCAACACATTGCATATATATGCTCGGGCATATTTAGTGGCTCTCAATTTAGCATACTGTAGTAATATCTGTTTAACAACTAGGACCAAACAAACGACATTTATCTACCAGTGCAAGTTTATCAGTTCTAAAGGGTCAGGCTTTCACCTGTGGGTCAGTCGAAGGGAGTTTCAATGTTTATTCCAAAAAATGCAGCAGCTCCAGTTTAATGACCAAACTTCAAATATCTTCACTCCACCACCAAACAAATGCCATGTCTAGGTATTATTGGAATTGTGTAACCAAACTTGAAGGAAATTCAACTATTCCACATGGTCGTGACAGACAATCAACGTGAAAATCGTAATTTAACAAGGGCATAAAAATTCACATGTATAAATAGATAATGTATATATGCCCCTTACCTCCAGATTCCCAAGCATCTCAGAAGTTCCAAACACTGTAATTTCAGTAGTTGTATATAGGTTGCTCAAAAGGATTTCAGATTGGTCAGTGTAAAAACCAGGTAAAAATGAAACGTCAGCACCAATTTGTTCTCCGATGAAATGACCACCAAGTACAGAAGCTTTCACATTGACAGATGTTTTGGTTTTGCTAAGTACTTTAAGTTGGTGATCAGTCAATTTCTGCATTATAAGAGCACAAGTGTAATGTCCTAACAAGGAAGGAAGACACAATTGTTAGAAGTGCTACTACTTAAAAACAAATTTCATGTTTTATTTCAACAGTCAGAAGGCATTTGACAAGGTGCCACATAAAAGGTTACTGCACAAGATAAAAGATCACGGGGTTGGAGGTAATATATTAGCATGGATAGAGGGATTGGCTAACTAACAGAAAACAGTGAGTCGGGATAAATAGTTCATTCTCTGGTTGGCAATCAGTAACTAGTGGGGGATCAGTGCTGAGACCCCAACTATTTACAATCTATATTAATGACTTGGCAGAAGGGACCGAGTGTAACGTAGCCAAGTTTGCTGATGATACAAAGATGGGAGGAAAAGCAATGTGTGAGGAGAACACAAAAAAATCTGCAAAAGGGCAAAAATTTGGCAGATGGAGTATAATGTTGGAAAATGTGAGATCACGCACTTTGGCAGAAAAATAATCTAAGAGCAAGTTATTATTTAAATGGAGAAAAATTGCAAAGTGCTGCAGTACAGCAGGACCTGGGGGTACTTGTGCATGAAACACAAAAGGATAGTATGCAGGTACAGCAAGTGATCAGGAAGGCCAATGGAATCTTGGCCTTTATTGCAAAGGGGATGGAGTATAAAAGCAGGGAAGTCTTGCTACAGTTATACAGGGTATTGGTGAGGCCACATCTGGAATACTGAGTGCAGTTTTTGTTTCCATATTTACGAAAGGATATACTTGCTTTGGAGGCAGTTCAGAGAAGGTTCACTAGGTTGATTCTGGAGATGAGAGGGTTGACTTATGAGGAAAGGTTGAGTAGGTTGGGCCTCTACTCATTGGAATTCAGAAGAATGAGAGGTGATCTTATCGAAATGTATAAGATTATGAGGGGCTTGACAAGGTAGATGCAGAGAGGATGTTTCCACTGATGGGGGAGACTAGAACTAGAGGGCAGAATCTTAGAATAAGGGGCCGCCCATTTAAAACTGAGATGAGGAGAAATTTCTTCTCTCGGAGGGTTATAAATCTGTGGAATTTGCTGCCTCAGAGAGCTGTGGAAGCTGGGACATTGAATTAAATTTAAGACAGAAATAGACAGTTTCTTAAACGATAAGGGGATAAGGGGTTATGGGGAGCGGGCAGGGAAGTGGACCCGAGTCCATGATCGGATCAGCCATGATTGTATTAAATGGCGGAGCAAGCTCGAGGGGCCGTATGGCCTACTCCTGTTCCTATTTCTTATGTTCTTATAAAAGCAAAAATAAACATATGATCGCAGTCAATGCCAAAACTAACTGAAATGTTATTGTATTGGATTGTTGAAAATGTTTTGCTTCCATAGTGTATGAACATTAAATTCTTTCAGTAAATCCTTTGTGAAACTCACTGCGAAACTACTTATGTAAAAATTAATAGAATTAAATGCAGACATCCTTACCTGTATGTGCATCAAATCCTGTTTTGACACTAAATATGTCTTCAGCTGGGATTTCTATTGCACTATTAAAATGCAGATGGCAAGTGACACTGGATTCAGGGTGTATTTTATCAACTGCTTCGACATGTGCAGCTGTACAGTCTCCTGAAAGAGAACAAAAAGGCATTTCAAATGATTCATACTAAAGAGGATCTGTTTGGTTTCAACATGTAAATCTTTTCACTACAACATTTGGCGACTTACATCCATTTTTGTCAAAATCTCAATATTCTGCCGAATATCTTGGTCTTAAATTTGAATGAAATTTTAAACCCACAGGTTAAGCCTAATCTGAAGCATGCTACTTGTCATTTCCAATTGTATTCTCCACAATTGAGTGCTTCCAATATTGTTGAAACACTTGCTTTGAGTAAGTAGAGTCCAATGGGAAGGAGCACAGACGTATAGATTTGAAGGATATGGACGCATGTTGAGTTACTAATGTCAATTGAGTTCTTATTCATAGCTTCAGACCCAGTAAGTCAGTATCCTCAATACAAGCAACATTTTTAGTTTCTTTAAACTATTAAATACAATTTTCAAGCATTTACAAAGAGTAAAAATATCATAGCACAAGTAATTGTTCAAACTAATTTGTTCTATCTATTTCAGTTTCGATTTCAAATGTAAACTTGATGAAAATGACCCCGAGAAAGAGGTAACTCCTAGGCATGCTGTTTAAACCCTTACACAAATGTGAAGTGTGATACTTGTTGTTTCCAGTTGTATTCTCCAAAACTGGGCCCAAAATAAACTTTTTTTTTGTTGCATAGATTTCATGAATAAGTGTTTTGCTAAATTCTGATATTTACAATAAAGCTAGAGAGCAATTTTAGCATAAAGTGACATACACTGCATATTACTTTCTTTCGTGCGAACTCCTACAATGTTACCTCCAATATATTAAAGCAGTGAAGTGCTACAAGAAAGTGAATGGACAGGTGCAGGTAACTATTTCTCAGGTGGTATGTTTGCCAATGTGTAGGTTTTGGGGGGAAACATATCAATTTTCCCTTTCACCAGAACTTTATGAACTCCTCCAGGACTTACCATTACTGCCATGGAAAGGCAAGGGATTGTTTGGGACAATTTGGCTAGGCAGTCACTCATTTTGGTTATTTATTTCATCTTCCTGCTAATGAATATATAATTGGACGTGTTTAAACAGAAGAAAGGCAAAACCCTAAATTTCAAATGTATACTGCTCTTTTCAAAACTAGATCTGCATGAATGTACTAGTACAGTGCAAATGATGCACCTCAGGTTATGGTACAGCTACTGACAAATAAACATGTGCTTCGGCAGCTCTAGGTCAGCATGAGATCAAGGACATAATCTTCAAATATTTGAATTGTTCGTTATTAATTAGTTGAAACAATTGCCTGTTGACCCTTCATTGAAATATTGAGCAGCAGTAAAAGTTATTCTTCCTAGGAGTAGGGGCATCAAAGTTGCAAGTATGTCAGTTGTTAATTAGTTTAGAACAGATTTCAGAATATGATACTTAAAGGGTTGACGGTGGATAGGCAATGGCAAACATTTAAAGATCATGGATTGTACTTCAGCAATTGTATATCCCTGTCTGGGGTAAAAATAAAACGGGGAAGGTGGCTCAACCGTGGCTAACAAGGGAAATTAAGAATAGTGTTAAATCCAAGGAAGAGGCATATAAATTGGTCAGAAAAGGCAGCAAACCTGAGGACTGGGAGAAATTTAAAATTCAGCAGAGGAGGATAAAGGGTTTAATTAAGAGGGGGAAAATAGAGTACGAGAGGAAGCTTGCCGGGAACATAAAAACTGACTGCAAAAGTTTCTATAGATATGTGAAGAGAAAAAGATTAGTGAAGACAAACGTAGGTCCCTTGCAGTTGGATTCAGGTGAATTTATAATGGGGAACAAAGAAATGGCAGACCAATTGTAACAAATACTTTGGTTCTGTCGTCACGAAGGAAGACACAAATAACCTTCTGGAAGTACTAGGGGACCGAGGGTCTAGTGAGAAGGAGGAGCTGAAGGATATCCTTATTAGGCGGAAAATTGTGTTCGGGAAATTAAATGAGATTGAAGGCCGATAAATCCACGGGGCCTGATAGTCTGCATCCCAGAGTACTTAAGGAAGTGGCCCTAGAAATAGTGGATGCATTGGTGATCATTTTGCAACAGTCTATCGACTCTGGATCAGTTCCTATGGACTGGAGGGTAGCTAATGTAAGACCACTTTTTAAAAAGGGAGGGAAGAGAGAAAACGGGTAATTATAGATCGGTTAGCCTGACATCAGAAGTGGGAAAAATGTTGGAATCAATTATTAAGGATGAAATAGCAGCACATTTGGAAAGCAGTGACAGGTTCGGTCCAAGTCAGCATGGATTTACGAAAGGGAAATCATGCTTGACAAATCTTCTGGCATTTTTTGAGGATGTAACTAGTAGAGTGGACAAGGGAGAACCAGTGGATGTGGTGTATTTGGACTTTCAAAAGGCTTTTGACAAGGTCCCACACAAGAGATTGGTGTGCAAAATCAAAGCACATGGTATTGGGGGTAATGTACTGACATGGATAGAGAACTGGTTGGCAGACAGGAAGCAGAGAGTCGGGATAAACGGGTCCTTTTCAGAATGGCAGGCAGTGACTAGTGGAGTGCTGCAGGGCTCAGTGCTAGGACCCCAGCTCTTTACTATATACATTAATGATTTAGATGAAGGAATTGAGTATAGTATCTCCAAGTTTGAAAATGACACTAAACTAGGTGGCGGTGAGAGCTGTGAGGAGGACGCTAAGAGGCTGCAGGGTGACTTGGATAGGTTAGGTGAGTGGGCAAATGCATGGCAGATGCAGTATAATGTAGATAAATGTGAGGTTATTCACATTGGGGGCAAAAACACGAAGGCAGATTATCTGAATGGCGGCAGATTAGGAAAAGGGTAGGTGCAACGAGACCTATGTGTCATGGTACATCAGTCATTGAAAGTAGGCATGCAGGTACAGCAGGCGGTGAAGGCGGCAAATGGTATATTGGCCTTCATAGTTAGGGAATTTGAGTATAGGAGCAGGGATATCTTACTGCAGTTATACAGGGCCTTGGTAAGGCCGCACCTGGAATATTGTGTTCAGTTTTGGTCTCCTAATCTGAGGAAGGACATTCTTGCTATTGAGGGAGTGCAGCGAAGGTTCACCAGACTGATTCCAGGGATGGCTGGTCTGACACATGAGGAAAGACTGGATCAACTGGGCCTTTATACTGGAGTTTAGAAGGATGAGAGGGGATCTCATAGAAACATATAAGATTCTGACGGGACTGGACAGGTTAGATGCGGGAAGAATGTTCCCAATGTTGGGGAAGTCCAGAACCAGGGGACACAGTCTTAGGATAAGGGGTAGGCCATTTAGGGCTGAGATGAGGAGAAACCTCTTCACTTAGAGAGTTGTTAACCTGTGGAATTCCCTGCTGCAGAGAGTTGTTGATGCCAGTTCATTGGATATATTCAAGAGGGAGTTAGATATGGCCCTTACGGCTAAAGGGATCAAGGGGTATGGAGAGAAAGCAGGAAAGGGGTACTGAGGGAATGATCAGCCATGATCTTATTGAATGGTGGTGCAGGCTCGAAGGGCTGAACGGCATACTCCTGCACCTATTTTCTATGTTTCTATGTTTAATACAGAGGGACTTGTCTTATGTTGAGAGATATGTCTGTGCAATAGCTATCTATACAGTAGCATAACCCAGGGATGCAACAATAGCATCCCCTTGTGATTTCCACAAAGTCATGTCATTTGCACGAGTCCTTTAATCTCTCTAAAGTTGGACTGAAAAAACACTTGGTGAGAGGCAGCCAGACACAAGTTAATAAGCTGCTTCATTTCACAGAGTGAACACATGGGGGAATAGTTTAAATGAGACTCACTTAGATTAATCACTACACTTTCCCAAATCAGTGCGTCCCCTTATTTGACTTGAAACTGAATAACTCCTATCTGCACTTCTGTCTTCTCCACAGCCTAGTGAAAGCTTCCCTTCACAACTCTATATATTTTTTTAAACTTGACTGACCTTGCAACCTTCAATGGACCTGACTACCTGTGTCTCAGTTTCTGTTTTTTGAATCTCCCTCTGATTGTAACTTGAAGATAAAAAGCCCATCAGAACCCCTGCCGATCACCCAGAACCAAAGATCTCCTAACACAATGGGTGTGAGGTGATTATTGTTGACCATTGACAAAAGTTAACAAACTATTTATTATTGTCTACAACGTATTTTATTGAGATGCTCCCCCTCCCCTCAACTTGTGTGAATACATGGTTTTAAACCCCAACATTAAAAGTTTCTCCAAATTCTTTCCATGGAAGAATGGTCAGCCTGAAAGCAACTTTGTACCAACTGTTACTTCCAAGTTACAAGCAGCTGAGCTGTGGCATTGTTTATACTACGCAGGTTAGCCAAAGAAATTTGGCAATAGCAGAAACAAGCATAATTTTAGAATATAAAATAGGACATTGATCACCACCAGAGTTTATCCCAACATATTACTTGATGATGCATATTATTGTGTTTCATGCACCAGGACCCCAGGTCCTGCTGTACTGCAGCATTTTGCAATTTTTCTCCATTTAAATAATAACTTGCTCATCGATTTTTTTTCTGCCAAAGTCTTTCTTTCTTCCAGCATCTTTTATGGCCTCAGGTCATCCCAAAGCACTTTACAGCCAAGTACTTTTTAAGTGTAGACTCTTTTGTAAAGTAGGGAACGCGGCCAGCCAAATTGTGCACAGCAGGATCCCACAAACAACAAGGAACTAATGATGAATTAATTTGTTTTACTTATGTTGGTTGAGGGATAAATATCGGCCAGGACACTGGGAGAAATCCCCTGCTTTTCTACGATTAGTGCCATAGGATCTTTTACATTCACCTAACGGGGCAAATGTGGTCTCGATTTAACGTCTCAGCACTCCCTCAGTACTGGCTCTGGGAGTGTCGGCTTGCATTATATGCTCAAATCTCTGAAGTGAGACTTGAACCCACAACTTCCTGACTCAAGAGGTCAGAGTGCTACCTGCTGAGCCAAGTCTGACACTATAACAAACATGTGGCACAGAAACTAAAGAACAAGATTTTCCTGGTTTTTTGAGACATTTTATGAAAGAATATAATTTCTCAGAAACATGAATATCCAGATTTGTCTTCAGTCCTTGCACATTCTAAATCTGCAGAGTTCTGAAACTGAAGAGCTTCAACAAAGCTTTCACCTCATATACAGAGGGCAGTGGGTCCATTATTACAATAATAAGGATATCGAGTCATTAGGAATAGCTTCCTATTATTGGTTCTTTTTTAAATTGCCAAAACGTTAGAGAATTATTGCTTCTACTGTTTTTTTTCTTTTTCAATTTTCTATGTTTCTCATCTACATCATCATTTAAGTATTAATTTTTCTTCAACTGTAGTTACTCGTTTCTGGCTCCACAGACCTGCCACCCACTTTCAGAATAATTTTAGACCACTTGCGTGAAACCAGTTTTTAGTCCAAGTACCTTGCCTCCTCTCCCCAAGCAAATTGGAAGATAGATTCTGATCAGAACCTCAGAGCAACAGATCACCTTTTCAACACTTGCTTTTGGCTACCTATGACTACTATAGGAAGTACAAAGCATTGGATGAGATCATTTGTCAGAAACCAAGGCATAAGGATGCATCAAAACAAGCTATCTCGTCAGCACCCTCAGCAGCTAACATAAAACAAATAAAGCTTGCCTGCATTTGTGTGTTATTAAGCATGTTGCATAATCATCTAAGCTGTGGACTAAAAATAATTTCCGTTATTCCATGATTTACAACATTCAGCTCAACCCCAATCTGTCAATATAGTACCCGTGTTGATTCTTATGATTAATCAGTTACAAACCGCACAAGGCAGACTTACAATTTAAAAGATTTCCTATGCGTCAGGAAAAAAAAATTACCTTTCAAATTATTGCTGTTGTCTCCTATGATAACAGATACCTTAAATGGCACAGCCTCAGGTTGGCTTGTCAGAAGTGCACCACTCTGCATTTGTACAAAAGTCTTCCCGGCACTCTTAACCACCAGCTGGAAAACAACAGATTAACAGGCTTTGCTCAAGAATCAGTTACATTTGGAACTCACAAGCAAGGAAAGAGAGATAGATTGGCCGCTAGGAACTTATTTAATTCATTAATCTAGTATAAGATATCTGTCATTTTTCTGGTGCTTACATTTACATATTTTACAGCAATGGTGCAAATATATCCAGCAGTTGTGTGGACTTCAAGTGGTCGAAGGGCGTCTCTTTTTGTCATGAATAACTGAATTTGAACATGCAATGAATTGACAAAGAATCATCTAGCTGTGTGAGTCACTGAAGAAATTAACAATCAAGATTGGTAACCTTGAGCATTCAACACAATCTCCATGTATGCAATGGCCCATCAGTGCAGATCAGAATGGAAGTCTCATTGTATAATTGGAAAAACCTTGCTGCATATCTGTAACCATTTAAAAATACTAGAAGATCTCCTGTGGTATTGCTCATGGGTGATTCCAGAGTTGGGTTCAGGTGTGAGGGGGGCAAGTCTAGGAATCAGAGCTTTAAGACATCTTATTTATGATTTTGTGATCTAATTGATTCCTACTGAACACTAGAAAGTTGGAGAAATTCAAGAATCACTGATGCAGATGGTTTAATTTTTTTTAAATGAACAAAATGAAGACTTTGGGATTGTTATAACATTAAGCATGCTCTGAAGGGCAGTGAAATGACTGATGATTTTTATTCTAGCTCCTAATAACTTACAAAATATTAACTTACCTCACGCAGAAATAAATTAATTTTATTACCGTCTAATAAGAAATCATTTAAATATATCTACACAAATACAAGATAAACAGATGGCTGGTGCAAAGTAATTTAAATTGACTTTTCAAGGATGTAAAATCACAAGAGCAAATTGGAATTGTTGTGTGGCACTAGTCTGACAGCAGGTTGCATTTCAGTCGGAGATACATAAAACAGACTAAGTTATAATATAGAAATAGACCACTTCAAGTCTGTGCAGTATATTTTTTAAATTTCAGGAACCATCTAGTCCATTAGAAATTCTGAATTTGTTGCAACAATCCATTTCAAAATACATTTAAAACTCCCATGTCAGAATTTGTCCACAGGTGGTGGTGGTGGTGGGGGGGGGAAGGCGGCTCCAAGAGAGAGCCCCAGAGTGGGGTCGACGAGAGAGTGTGCTGAAGAAAGATCTGAAGGGAAACATGATATTGGACTTAAAAACAATGCAAGATATACAAAAGGTGAAAATGAAGCAGCTACTCATCTTCAGTAAAGAATACAATGCTCGAGAACAGAAATACAAAATCCATAATTCTCAAGCCAGTTCAGAGAGTAGAAAAATTCCCCCTCCTTACTGGATAGTCATTATGTGGAACAAACTCCTACAATAAGTAAAGAAACCGCTATTGGGGGGGCAGATGGGAAGAGAAAAAGAAAATTAAATGTTTTGTGAGGTAGGGGACAAAAAGGTGGGAGGGGAGAAAAGTGCTTAACAGAATAATCCTACATGGACTTTGGATGGAATGTGCTTGAAGGCCTGAATGGCTTTACACTGGATTTTATTATATTCATATAAATTACATAAACTGTCTTCATCACTGTAGTTTCTGGCTAAACCTCGCTATGTTCAAGAGGACCGCACCCCAAATCCCTCAACAGCACACATTCAATCCTCCAAGTATATTTCAAGGTTCCTGCCATTTAAAAAAAAAAACAGCCAAGTTGTGCGTCATGGGATAAACATTATTGGAACTTCTCAATTGTAGCACAATATCGAAATATATTCCCAGCCATTTTACAGGAAATATATCAAATTGTTTTATAAATCTATGCAATTGTTCCAACAAAAATAATCAATCTGTAAAATCTAGTCAAACAAAAAAAAATAATGCAGTGTCAGCATGTGTTCCTCGATATACCAGAAAGATTTACCTCTCTGTAGGTTTTGACATGTCCTGGTACTTCATAATATACAGTGACAGACCCAGAATCTCTTGCAACTGCTGTGCCAGTCTTTGGGCTAATCTGAAGAATATTACTGGAAGATGAACTCCAAACTCCTAACTGAGCTGCAGGAACATAGATTAAGATCTGGTTTTCATCATGCACTCATACATTAGGTGTTCACAAGGTCTCAAATAGTTACAAATGGTATTTTATGTACTTACCTTCCTGATGAACTAGATTACAGCTGAAACAGATGACATCACCAACCACAAGTTCTCCCAACAAGTCAGGATAGATGAAATGTTCAACAGGCAATGGAATATAATCTGCTATGCCAGTGTGTTCTGCGTCCCAGACACTAAGCAAAGTGAGCCCCACATTCACAGTCCTTATTATAAAGGTATTATTACTGGTTCCTTTGCTAATCTGCAGCAGGTCATCCCTTCAGAAATCAAAATGTACATTAATTATTGATTCAATAATGGTGACATTAAAGAACAGAAATAATTAATTATGAGATGAACATACTGTATTTAATACTATATGTTGTGTGTCCCCTTTATTCCAAATACTTCAGCAGAAAAATTAATACTTCGCAACCAGGTTAATGTTTTTGTGTTCAAAAGAACCCTCAGACTAAAAACATTTGCAGATTGCTTGTTCAATTACTGCTTTCATTTCGACAGCAAACCCTTCCACGGGGTAATATCATCATTTTACGTCAGTTATTCACAAGCAACAAATCAGGTTTTAGAAAGCACTCATTTCCTGCTCTTAATCTGGCTGAGGGGGTGAAATTGCCCATTTTTCAGAGGCCCGATCGGCACAAGGGGGGGGGAGGGGGGGGTTGGGCACTACAGGGTCCCAGGAAATTGCCCAGGAGTTTGGGAACGGGCTGCCACGCAATGTCATTGCCATGCGTGGTGACCCCTCAGTACCACGCCTTGACCCTTTACCGCCACATGGGGGAAATTGCCCCGCGGCACGCGAGGCTAGCGTGAGCGAGTGTCAGTGGCAGTTTTGCGAGTCGAGGAGCGGACATTAAAGGGGAGGTCGCCTGCACCTCCATCTTCGATTTTTGCCGACACACGGGTCGGCTCACAAACCTATTTTTATCCGTGGTCCGGGCCGCCATCATGCAGCCTGGCACTCCATTGGGATAGTGGAGGCCATCAGAGGCCTTGCAGAGTGAACAGCGGCTGTCCCCTTTAAGCGAAGGGGAGGGGCGTTGAAGCGCAGAACACCTGCGTCGCACTGTGCAACTCGCCTCAGCATCGCCCCGAGACCCGCCCCTAAAGGAAGTGGAGCACGCCACATTGTGCTCCACTTCCTTTGAGGGGCAATAAGCCCAATTCAACGGCCGGTGTATGACTTCTACGTTGGCCACAGGAAGTCCCGGCCCCAATCGGGACAGAGGGCAATTTCGTCCTTTGAGTTCCTAATTTTATAAGTAGGTCCATAAAAAAAATTACTGAAAAAGAGATTTAATACAAAATAGCTGACCATCTCTTGCACAAGTGACATGGTACAACAACAACTTGTATTTATATAGCACCTTTAACATAGTAAAACGTCCCAAGGCTCTTCACAGGAGTATTACAAGACAAAAAATTTGACACCGAGCCACAGAAGGATAAATTAGGGCAGTTAAGAGGTAGCTTTTAAGGAGCGTCTTAAAAGGAGGAAAGAGAGGTAAAGAGGTTTCGGCAGGGAATTCCAGAGCTTAGGGCCTAAGCAACAGAAGGCACGGCCACCAATGGTTGAACGATTATAATCAGGGATGCTCAAGAGGGCAGAATTAAGAGGAGCGCAGATATCTCGGGGGGTGGTTTGAGGGGCTGGAAGAGATTAAGTGTGAAGCCATGAAGAGATTTGAAGACAACGATGAGAATTTTGAATTCGAGGTGTTGCTTATCCGGGAGCTAATGTAGGTCAGCGAGCACAGGGGTGATGGGTGAGCGGGACTTGATCCGAGTTAGGACACACGCAGCCGAGTTTTGAATGTAAGGTAGAACATGGGAGGCCAGCCAGGATTGCATTGTAATAGATAGTCAAGTCTGGAGGTAACAAAGGCATGCATGAGGGTTTCAGCAGCGGATGAGCTGAGGCAAGGACGGAGACGGGGCGAGATTACAGAGGTGGAAATAGGCGGTCTTAGTTATGCCGTGGATATGTGGTCGGAAGCTCATTTTGAGGTCACGTATGACAGCAAGGTGTGAACAGTGTGGTTCAGCCTCAGACAGATGTAAGGGATTAGGATGGAATCAGTGGCTAGGGAACAGAGTTCATGGCAGGGACTGAAAACAATGGCTTCAGTCTTCCTAAAATGTAAATGGGAAAAATTTCTGCTTATCCAGAACTGGATGTTGGACAAGCAGTCTAACAATTTAGAGATCGTGGAGGGATCAAGAGAAATGGTGGTAAGGTAGAGCTGGGTATCATCAGCGTACATGTGGAAACTGATGCTATGTTTTTGGATGATGTTGCCAAGGGACACATGTCGGTGAGAAATACGAGGGGGCCAAGGATAGATCCTTGGGGGGGGGCACCAAAGGTAACGAGGTGGTGGCAGGAAGAGAAGCCATTGCAGGTGATTCTCTGTCTACGATTAGATAGATAAGAATGGAACCAGGCGAGTGCAGTCCCATCCAGCTGGACAAGATGGATTGGAGAAGACGGAGTGGTCAACCATGTCCAGAAGGACGAGGGGGGTTTAGTTTACACGAAGAATGTGAGCTTTTCTACATTGCTTAGTTACCAGTAAAACTCCCTTTACACAACCCTCTACACAAACAAATGTTCTCCTACATGCAAGGAACCCTTGTGAAAAATTATTTCTACTCTTTACTTGGTCTTTATCCCAACTCTTTGCCCCATTCTGCTGCCTTAATAGATCATCTCCAAATTTTTTTGGATCATCTCTCTGAGCTTAATTGTTTTCTTCAAGGTTATCAACAATATTTGCTTGAATCAAGGCCAAGAAAAATATAACAGAAGAAATAAGAAAAAGCAAACATAAATCAGGTCAGAGAGCAAAATATCCTGAAAATTCTTCTGGAAGAAGAGCAGTGCAGTTTATTTTGTATTCACATTAAAATCCTAAGATTCTCCATGCTACATTTACTTAAGACACGAACAGCAAAATCTGTCATACTAAACCCAAACTGATCTGCTGCTCATGTAAAATAATCAATGGAAATTTTTGTACCCATTTTAAGGAATCTAAATCTCCTCCCCAATTTGTATTCATTAACATTGATACAGACAAGCTATAAAATATGGTGAGAGAGAAATATATCAAAAACATGTCATGTTCAATGTGTCTATTATGTGATAAACCTTATTTCCTACATGTCCTCTGATTTGAGAACTGAATATTTTGGTGATTTCACTGGTTTGCCTCCTGCTCCTTAATTGGCAGCTATTTGTTGATTGTCGATTCATCATTAGTAGTTTGCACTTTTGCTCATGACTTGTGCATTGGGAGTATGTTCCCAGTCTCTGCACATGTTATCTGTCACTATTTTATGAATTGGATTGTACTATATATAGGATCTCCTGTGCTGTTGCTCATGGTAAATCTGATAGGTTGTTCGCAACAAAGTGTAATGTGGAAAATATTGCAGGAAGTAAAGGTTGTTAGCAACAAAGTGTAATGTGGAAAATATTGCAGGAAGTGTTCTTTTTTGCAGACTTTGTTCCTCATCAGACTTGATTGACAACATCCCTATTAGAAAACAGTGTGGCTGCCAACTCTGAGCAACACCACTAGCGATTGAATATATACTAACTAATGTTGTATGTCATTGCTTGTGGTAAATCGGAGGTTTTATAAGAACAAGTTTTTAAGTCAGGATCACATTTATCAGCATTGGGATGACCCAGGGATCTGGGAGCTTTAGAAAGGAGGCCTAGTGGCCAGTCATAACTCGATGCATTTTACAAGGTCTGATATGCCCAGAGGTCTGGGAGCATAGACATGGCTCGAGGATTTCAGAACATTACATTGGGGCAGTATTAGGGGCTGGTAGCATGCGGGCCAGCCCTCAGATCAAGAGGTAAGGGATGGATATTAGGATTCAGACCATCAGTGGGGTCGGGGGCGAAAAGAATTGCGGAACACTGACTGAGCCAATGTTTGGCAATATTGGGAGAGTTTGAGAGACTGACAAACTTAAGGGAGAGGGAGACACAGGAGAATTAAGTCCAAACTGACCAGGGTCCTTAGGTAACACAACCCCCTCCATTACTTTATTCAATGCCAGTCAGTTCTTATTTAAACAGTCTTTATTAAACAGTAATGTCCATAAACGAATATTTATAAGGTCATTTTTGTTTAATGTTTATCATTTATGCAGGTACTACCTTTTTACACAAACCAGAAAAAAGTATCTTTACACCCCAAAAATGGTTTTGATGTCTGAGGAAAAGGATTTAACTGAATTTGGAGCTAAAATGGAGAGGAAGGATCTGCCAATAATTGACATGATCAGCCAATCAAGAGGAACCCGATAAATCAAATTACATGCAATAGGCAGATTAAAAATCATTTTGAAACCAAAAATATTCATATTTTCCATGGAGATAAATAAATAAATGTTGGACATGAGATTCTGTTCCTGAGAAAAAATGGCAGACAAATTACAAAGTTTTGAAATAAAGTTTCTGTTTTTTCCCCCCCTAGTAACTAAATCTAAACAAAATTATGTATTTCACAATAACATGAATAAACGCAGCCACTGAATTGCAGACAAGTCAGAGAGAAAGAAGCTGATGGCTGGGAAAATGGTCAGTGTTTGTGGCATAATGGTTCAAAACAGGCCAATGGCAGTTTGTGTGCCATGCTCCAGGCCCGCCCTTCTTTCCAGAGAGATTACACCCTGCTGCCATAGAAACTGTTGGATCCCAGCAACTGCCAATACCGCCCCCTCCAATGCTCCAAAATCACCTCCAGTCCTGCTGGAACACAAGACCCCCCCCCCGCCCCTCCCCTCCACCCAACACCTAGAATTCAGGTCCTCCCCAGTGCTCACAAATCTCCAGTACATTTCCCAGTACTCTTTGATCCCAGAGCCAATGCCAATCTCCCAGACCCCGAGACCTCCATTCCCAATGATCACAGATCTCATTATCACAGATACCAGGAACTGATGCATTGCTCACAGAACCTCCTTTTTCAGTACTCTTGGAACTCTATTACGAGACACGGAGACCCTCTCAGTAGTGCCAGACTGGGGCCCTGCTTCCCATTACTCTCAGGGCCAGTAAGGCCAGTCCCGTTGCTGATAAGTCAGTGCTCCTGGTAATATTATTTCCCACAACACTCCTGTTCATATAAAACCTTGACTCATCATAAGCAACAACATGGGAGATCCCCCATAAATATATTTAATATATACATACCATAAAATGTGCATTAACACAATTTCACAAAGGAAACATAAATAGAAGAGATTGACATTACATACAATCTGCTAATCCCATGGTTACCAGTAGATTGTTCTACTACTCTATAGGTCCTTAGATAACCCACTGTTACTTTTAAAATCCATAGGAACCACAAATATTATTTATAATTTTTAGTTCCATTCAAATATAGATTATCTATAACTACCATCATTGGTTTACCTGTTCATAGCAAAGTTTATTATTGTATTTTGAGCATGGAAGATGTCTCCAGAATGTTCATGGAAATGAACAGTCAATGTCAAAGTTATCCCCACTGGAATGGCTGATGGAGACTCCTTGTTAAGTGTGTGTATTACTGGACTTGTGCTGATTCTCAAGTACGAGACAGGTGCAACCTAAAAATGAAAAACAATAAAAATGAGGACGGTGCATAAAACCACAATTTCCTTTGCAAAGATATGATAAACTGTAAAAAAAAACTAAGATTAAAATAAAGGAGACATGTGCTTTAAAAACAAAACATATACACTAAGTTCTAAAGCTTTATTTTGATTCCATAGCTGGCTTACCCCTCCCCTTAGGATATTTAAGAATATCATGTGAAACATTATATTATTCTGCTGAAGTCCCTTTAAAGCAGCAAGGTGTAATTACTCTAATATTTAAATGAATGCATGGGTCAGACCGAAAATCAGCAGTGGCTTTGTTTGTGAAAAGACCAATTAAACAGCTTCAGATATGCTGGATCCTGAATCAAGTGTCAAACAGAAACTTCCATTGCCAGTATGCGTTACTCGAATGTCACATACCATTTTTAATATATTACAAGCAGATCTCCAATGGCATTGCTCAAAGAGTCAGAAAATACACCATCTTATTATAATAAGGGTCTTATGCCATATAACACACAACATATCAATATTTTATGGGGTCTTTTTCCTGTGCATTGGGGATTGAATGCTACAACTGTCCGTTATTCTGTGGAAACCGTACACGAATTGCCGTTATGTTTTATATTATGTAAGAAAGGAAAGGAAAGAACTTGCATTTATATGGCGCCTTTCATGGCCTCAAAGTCCCAAAGTGTACCACAGCCAATTAAATACTTGAAGTGTCGTCACTTGTGTGATGTAGGAAACTGCAGCAGCCAAATTATGCACAGCAATGTTCGCACAAACAGCAATGAGATAAATGACCAGATAATCTGTTTCAGTGGTGCTGATTGACACCAGGCTAACTCCCTGTTCTTCTTCAAATAGTGCCACAGGATCTTATGTCAGCCAGAGAGATTAGATGGGGCCTACGATTAACATCCGACTTGAGAGGCGGCACTTCTGGCAGTACTGCACTGAAGCACCAGCTTAGAATATGTACTCAAGTCTCTAGACTGGGGCTTAAAACACATGACTTACTGACTCAAAGGTGAGGGTGCTATCACTGAGGCAAGGCTCATATCTATACACCTGATTTATATTTCACACCCATGTTTTAATCTTCGGATATACAGCAGAAAGCATGCAAGCTGTGCCAACAGAGATAGGTATCTAGTATTTACCTGTACCAGAGAAAGAGGGATTGGATTTAGCCACACTGGGAGAGTGGATGGGTAGCACTGTTAGCAAAACTGGGCTTCGATAGAACTGCACCCGAGTAGGAATACTGTGCTAGAATTTCCCCTCCGATCGCGGGCGCCGGATCCTTAGCAGGATTCCGGCGTTTGCGTCTTTTTAACTGCTGGAATACCGCTGGTGCGCGCTCCCGCGGTTTTCGGTTCCTCAATGTCGGCGATGGCGAAGCCGAGCGATAGCTGACTGGAACGGCGTTGAAAATGGGAGAAAACTTGGCAATCTCCTTACCTTTAGTAAAGGAAGCAGAACCACTACAGAAACGGCCGGAAAATCTTCTCTGCGCATGGGCGGTCATTCTCCCGCGATTTTGGGGTCAAGGGTGACCCTGCACATGCGAAGAGAAGAGTAGGGCAGCACTGGACGTCTTGAAGCTGCAGAGCTTGGTTGAGGTCAGTGAGAGAGGAGCTGAGAGAGGATTTTTGAAGTTTTTTGAGGAGTACTTTGATTATATTCAGTATATTTACACTTATCATAATAATATAATTAATAATAACGTAACAATTATAATAGATCTTAAAATCTTAAGAAGTAATAGTATTATTAATAATAAATAATTTCAAATATATATATAAAAATAAACCAAGAAAATAGAAAATCAAGCCATGGAAGTGGAGGGGTTAGGGGGAGGAAAAGGGTCACTTATTTCTCGGAGGAAGCCCAGAGTCATTGGTGGAGGAAGTGGAGGCCAGTTGGAATCAGTTAACACGGGGTGGACGAGGGAAACCGTTACCGTTTGTCTATCAGCGGTTATGGCGAGAGATCGCTGAGGCGGTGTCCTCCGTCATGCCCATGATGCGGGGGCCGAACCAGTGCCGCAAATGGTGGAATGACATCGTTGGGTCTGCGAGAGTAAGTACTAACTTTTATCATGCATTGATGATTTATTCTTAAGTAGTGCCACGTTTTATTATGTTGTAAAGTTTGGTGTCATTTTTATTTCCCATCATCAATCTCATTGTATTAAGTCTTCTGTATTTTCATGTGTTCATCATGCAACATTTGCGTGCTAACAAAACTTAAATCGTGCACTCTGACGAAAAGACTGGGGGAAGGTTAATTGGGGATGTGTGCATGTGTATATGTGTATGTATGTATGTGTTTGGTATTAATAGCTGTCAAATTAGTTCACACATTTTTTGTCACCTTTGCAGAAAAAAAAACTAGCCGGCAATAGGGCGGAACACTGCAAAACGGGCGGTGGTCCGCCGAAGACTATTCCTCTCATAGACCTCGAGGAACGCGCTGCAGCCCTGACGGGGGCGTATGATCGCACTGCCACGCGCGTTGGTGCCGAACCAGTTCTCCCGGAAGGCAAGTCTGCATAATCCCTGGACTCTGCTGCGGTCATGTAATTCAATCTTATCCCGGGGACTGGGAGAAATTTAGAACTCAGCAGAGGAGGACAAAGGGTTTGATTAGGGCAGGGAAAATGGAGTACGAGAAGAAGCTTGCAGGGAACATTAAGGTGGATTGCAAAAGTTTCTATAGGTATGTAAAGAGAAAAAGGTTAGTAAAGACAAACGTAGGTCCCCTGCAGTCAGAATCAGGGGAAGTCATAACGGGGAACAAAGAAATGGCAGACCAATTGAACAAGTACTTTGGTTCGGTGTTCACTAAGGAGGACACAAACAACCTTCCAGATATAAAAGGGGTCAGAGGGTCGAGTAAGGAGGAGGAACTGAGGGAAATCTTTATCAGTCGGGAAATTGTGTTGGGGAAACTGATGGGATTGAAGGCCGATAAATCCCCAGGGCCTGATGGACTGCATCCCAGAGTACTTAAGGAGGTGGCCTTGGAAATAGCGGATGCATTGACAGTCATTTTCCAACATTCCATTGACTCTGGATCAGTTCCTATCGAGTGGAGGGTAGCCAATGTAACCCCACTTTTTAAAAAAGGAGGGAGAGAGAAAGCAGGGAATTATAGACCGGTCAGCCTGACCTCAGTAGTGGGTAAAATGATGGAATCAATTATTAAGGATGTCATAGCAGCGCATTTGGAAAATGGTGACATGATAGGTCCAAGTCAGCATGGATTTGTGAAAGGGAGATCATGCTTGACAAATCTTCTGGAATTTTTTGAGGATGTTTCCAGTAAAGTGGACAAAGGAGAACCAGTTGATGTGGTATATTTGGACTTTCAGAAGGCTTTCGACAAGGTCCCACACAAGAGATTAATGTGCAAAGTTAAAGCACATGGGATTGGGGGTAGTGTGCTGACGTGGATTGAGAACTGGTTGTCAGACAGGAAGCAAAGAGTAGGAGTAAATGGGTACTTTTCAGAATGGCAGGCAGTGACTAGTGGGGTACCGCAAGGTTCTGTGCTGGGGCCCCAGCTGTTTACATTGTACATTAATGATTTAGACGAGGGGATTAAATGTAGTATCTCCAAATTTGCAGATGACACAAAGTTGGGTGGCAGTGTGAGCTGCGAGGAGGATGCTATGAGGCTGCAGAGTGACTTGGATAGGTTAGCTGAGTGGGCAAATGAATGGCAGATGAAGTATAATGTGGATAAATGTGAGGTTATCCACTTTGGTGGTAAAAACAGAGAGACAGACTATTATCTGAATGGTGACAGATTAGGAAAAGGGGAGGTGCAACGAGACCTGGGTGTCATGGTACATCAGTCATTGAAGGTTGGCATGCAGGTACAGCAGGTGGTTAAGAAAGCAAATGGCATGTTGGCCTTCATAGCGAGGGGATTTGAGTACAGGGGCAGGGAGGTGTTGCTACAGTTGTACAGGGCCTTGGTGAGGCCACACCTGGAGTATTGTGTACAGTTTTGGTCTCCTAACTTGAGGAAGGACATTCTTGCTATTGAGGGAGTGCAGCGAAGATTCACCAGACTGATTCCCGGGATGGTGGGACTGACCTATCAAGAAAGACTGGATCAACTGGGCTTGTATTCACTGGAGTTCAGAAGAATGAGAGGGGACCTCATAGAAACGTTTAAAATTCTGAGGGTTTAGACAGGTTAGATGCAGGAAGAATGTTCCCAATGTTGGGGAAGTCCAGAACCAGGGGTCACAGTCTAAGGATAAGGGGTAAGCCATTTAGGACCGAGATGAGGAGAAACTTCTTCACCCAGAGAGTGGTGAACCTGTGGAATTCTCTACCACAGAAAGTAGTTGAGGCCAATTCACTAAATATATTCAAAAGCGAGTTAGATGAAGTCCTTACTACTCGGAGGATCAAGGGGTATGGCGAGAAAGCAGGAAGGGGGTACTGAAGTTTCATGTTCAGCCATGAACTCATTGAATGGCCTGCTCCTGCACCTATTTTCTATGTTTCTATGTTTATGGCAATATAATGTAGAATGTAATGTAATGCTGGGAGCAAGAAATGTTGTTAGTAGTGACATGATTTTTTGGTTGATCACACAGTGCCACTTGGAAACCAAACTGTTTGGGACTGAAGTTTTGTTATGTCATGTACTTTCTCTATACTTTGCTTATGATACATTCATGTAATGACTCTCAGTAAAAAAAAAAGTTTGTTCTGCACAAAAGCCTACGGAAAGTGAATTGCTCTGATGTTACCAGTGACCCCTCTCCTCCCTTGTCGCCAACCAGTGTTATGCATTTACAGTTGCACAGGGGAAGCCACCTGCCCCTCAGAGAGGAATCATTGTAGGGAAGACCAAATTAAGAGATGATGGTGGAGGAGACGGAGCTGGAGGAGAACAATCCTCAAAACATTGTAATGGTGGTGGTACAGAAGGAGGAGGGGAGGGGAGGACGACTTCAAGGGTAATTTCTACCTGCGACCACCGGTTCCTTGTCTGAATGCAACTGAAGCAGGAACCAGCGGACTGCAACGATGCACACCGAGCCCCATGGTGAATTAGCGGCGGCTGAATTACTAAAGTGGGAATGCTGCGCAACAGATGCTAGCCTGGACATGGTGGGACTGTCCAGGATTAGCATCGACTTAATTCGAGAGCTCCTCCAGGCCATTGCTGGGTTGTCTGAAAACATCGCGGCCTTAGCAGTCCGTCAACCGGAGGACATGGCAGAGCTGATTGCCGCGGTGAGGGAGAACACCTGGACCACCAATGCTATGCAGCAATCGACTGTCGTGGGATATGGCACTGCACCCCAAGGTGCCATACCACCAGTGGTGACAGCAGCTGATCATCAGGAGGAACCAGTTTCTTCCAAATTTGAAGATGGGTCCTTAGCACCTCCATCTTCTCCAGAATCCTCAAACATAGCGCTGCCATTGTCGCCCCCTCCCCCTCTCAGCAGACACACGCGAGGTGCTCTGCTGGTGCACAACATACTGTTCCCGACGTGGGCAGGGCCAGGGGTATTGATAGCGGGAGGAGGGGGGGTCAGGGCCAAGGGTCGGGGGGGGATTGGGGAGGAAAGGCATTGGGAAAGTTGGCCGCAGGTAGAATTATGCAAGTGCAGGGGTGTTTATACTGTTGTTGTTGTTGTTGATGTTTGTTGTTCATAATGTTTTTTGTTGTCAAAATTTATATTCATAAAAAATATTTTATTACATTGTTAAAGTTTAATAACAATTACAAGTTTTATATAAAATGTTATTTCCTACCACCCACAAAATCAACCCCTCGGTGTAACACGGCCTGTGTAACATGCCGAGGAGCTGATTTTATGAGTGGTAGGAAATGGATTTTGTAACATATGTAACACCACTCAGGAAGACGCCATTGGAGTCATGCCCACTGAGCTATTCATTGCTGGACATGAATTATTTAATTATTTCTGGCAAATTCCAGCCCCCCCTCCAACCTTTACTGATGCAGGCTGTAGCCGGGCCCCATCGACCTGGGGCGGGGGGGGCGGGAGGAGGTGAGAAGAGAAGGGAGTCAGTTACTCCAGTCAAACAGATGCGAAACATCTGCAATCCAATTGGGTTTATTTTTTAAATGTTTCGATTGGGAGCGTCTGTTTCCTGTGCAACCAGAAATAAACCAGGCAGCATCACTCAGCAAACACGGTGAGTTCAGTGCGTCTCTGGATTCACGGCAGCTAGCAAGACATGATGAGGGAGGGGAGATGATGTTGGGGGGGGGGGGGGTGGGGTGGATCTGCTTTGGAGCCGGACTGTTATAAAAACAAAGCCCAGAGCTAAGGGAATGACGGAAGAGAGTGCAGAGCAAAGTAAAGGTCCCGAGGGATTAGAAGGGCAGCCGTAGGAGATTACAACATGCTTCAGCTATGCGCCTGTCCCAGACAGTTTGTGTATATTTTTTGGGAACATCGATTGGCTGATTACATTGTGGCTTGAGTTCTGCCATGTTTTGGGTGAATATGAGGCTTTTTATTTTATTTTTTTCTTTCATTTTATTACCAACAACTAAGTATGACATTACTGGCTACTGATCGGCAGTTATGGGTTCTCTTCATTATGTTATGTCGTTATGTTATCAGCTATCATCAGGTGACAGAAGTGATATGCCTGGTAGTTCCAATGGAGCTGGCAAAAATGTAGTTGAAGATGCAGTTGTTGAGGAAACAATGAAGATATAGGGAGGACCATTCATGCAAGGGGTGGAATAGCTCATTATAAGGTCTTCTCAATGAGATCCTGCCAAATGTTTCCTGCAGCTGGTGATAGTGGCCCACCAGCAGCACTCTGAACCTCCTCAGTGTCCTGTAAGACATCTCTACGATGAGGCTCAATGCCCTTGTCCTCTGAGCGGTCCATGCTGATACCTTGTTATATAGCAAATTTATGGAGTGTGCGGCAAACTACTCTGGTGGCAGTGTGGATGCTACAATGGCCTTAGCGCTCCTGACTCCAGTGGCAGTGTGGATGACACAATAGCCTTAGCGCTCCTTGGCTGGGGTGGTGGGGTGGGGTGCGTTCGGCGATGTAAGGTGGAGTAAATCAGCCAAGGTTCTGACTCCATGTTTATGGATGTTGAGCAACAATAGGATCATGCATGGCCAAGAGGTCAATCCAATTGAAAATCCTGCTTATATTAACTGGACTCACACTGAAGTTCTGGCCTTAATGTATCGGCATCCGAGCACTCAAAGAGAAGATTTGCTGGAAAACCTAAAAGCTTAAAAAAAATTACAATGCAACTAATTTACACCTTCGGAACACCAAATAAAAATAGCCATTGGGATGATGTACCAGTGGGCATTTGGTGCCAGTTGTACTATACCCCAGCAAAGGTTTTCTTCATTAACATCGATCTTCTGGCCCACTGTAAAGCTGAAAAGTCAATGGCGGGAGGCATAACGCTGGGCCCCAAGTCAGGTTAAGTACTTCAGAAATGGGCGATAACGGGCGGTAGCGGGCCTTAAAAAAAACTTTTTAGTGGCAATTAGCGCTGGCAGGGAATTTTCCGTAATTTCTGGGGGTCCAATGTCGGCAGTAATGGTCGGCTAAAATTACCGCCGGCGATAATGGGGAGGTGAAACGCGCAGTAAATCAGCGATTGGAGGGGAAATTCTAGCCTGCTGAGCTTTAGCAACCCGAGGGGATTATTTGGTCGTGGATCACTGAAGAGTGGGAACCGAGGTTTGGAAGAACTGTGGAGGATGACGCTTCGGTTTGGCTCACAGATGGATTACACTGCAGTGATGAGTAGAAGGATGGAGTCAGGACAGCACTTAGGTTGGGGGTGTGGGGGCGGGTTGGGCTAGGAAAAAAAGTGTCCAGAGTCCAATAACGTTTGAAGGGATTTCTGAATTCAGTGTTATATTATTGGGTCCTGTGCATGTCTGTGTCCCTCTCTTGCAGATATCCTAATTGGAATGTTTACAGGCCAGTGGTGAGTCAGCTGGGAACAGTATAAAAAGAGGGGGCTTGGTGCAGTCTTGCTCGGAGTGCAGCGGCAGGTCAGAGTGCAAAGGTAAGAGTTTGGCAAGTGGGAGCGATCGGGCAAGTGGGAGCAGGAGGTGTTGCTTTGTCTTGTTTTTCCCACGAGTGCTGATTCCCCAACCTGGGAGGAAAAGAAAACGAAGTGTGATGTCACAGCAAGAAGTTCAGGGACGTCGGAGCGGCCTATAAAGGCCGAGCGGCTGTCGAGATGCGGCGCCAGCAGTCGGAGAGGCGGGAGTTCGGGGACGTCGGAGCGGCCTATAAAAGGCCAGCTGGTGCAGCTGCAGCAGGGAGAGAAGGCAAAAAAGTAGAAAGAAATCGAAAGGTGACGTCACAGTCAAGGGGGTAAGTGATTAGTGAGTAGTTTTTTATTTTCTTTATCGGTAAGTAACCTTTAGCATTATTGTTGCCAAATTAAGTTAATCTAGGGGTTAAGTCATGGCAGGAGAGCTCAGACATGTGTTATGCTCCTCCTGCACTATGTGGGAAGTTAGGGACGCTTCCAGTGTCCCTGACGACTATATATGCGGGAAGGGGGTATCCGGCTGCAGCTCGTGACAGACCACATTGCGGCACTGGAGCTGTGGGTGGATTCACTCTGGAGCATCCATGATGCTGAGAATGACGTGAATAGCACGTTTAGTGAGTTGGTCTTACCGCAGGTAAAGGTTACACAGCCAGATAGAGATTAGGTGACCAACTGGAAGAGCAGTGGAAGGAAGATAGTGCAGGGGTCCCCTGCGGTCATCCCCCTGCAAATCAGATACACCGCTTTGGGTACTATTGAGGGGGATGACTCTTCAGGGGAGGCAGCAGCAGCCAAGTCCATGGCACCATGGGTGGCTCTGCTGCACAGGAGAGCAGCAAAAAGAGTGGGAGAGCTATAGTGATAGGGGATTCTATTCGAAGGGGAATAGATAGATTTTTCTGCGGTCGCAACCGAGACTCCAGGATGGTATGTTGCCTCCCTGGTGCAAGGGTCAAGGATGTCTCGGAGCGGGTGCAGGACATTTTGAAGGGGGAGGGTAAACAGCCAGGTGTCGTGGTGCATATAGGTACCAACGATATAGGTAAAAAACAGGGATGAGGTTCTACGAGACGAATTTAGGGAGCTAGGAGCTAAATTAAAAAGTAGGACCTCAAAAGTAGTAATCTCAGGATTGCCACCAGTGCCATGTGTTAGTCAGAGTAGGAATCGCAGGATAGCTCCGATGAATACGTGGCTTCAGGAGCGGTGCAGAAGGGAGATATTCAAATTCCTGCGACATTGGAACCGGTTCTGGGGGATGTGGGACCAATACAAACTGGACGGTCTGCACCTGGGCAGGACCGGAACCAATGTCCAAGGGCGAGTGTTTGCCAGTGCTGTTGGGGAGGGGTTAAACTAATATGGCAGGGGGGTGGGAACCTGTGCAGGGAGACAGAGGGAAGTAGAATGGGGACAGAAGCAAAATATAGAAAGAAGAAAAGTAAAAGTGGAGGGCAGAGAAACCCATGGCAAAAAACAAAAAGGGCCACATTACAGCAAAATTCTAAAGGGGCAAAGTGTGTTAAAAAGACAAACCTGAAGGCTCTGTGCTTCAATGAGAGGAGTATTCATAATAAGATGGACAAATTAACTGCGCAAATGGCAGTTAACGGATATGATGTAGTTGGCATCATGGAGACATGGCTCCAGGGTGACCAAGGCTGGGAACTCAACATCCAGGGGTATTCAACATTTAGGAAGGAAAGACAGAAAGGGAAAGGAAGTGGGGTGGCGTTGCTGGTTATAGAGGAAATTAATGCAACAGTAATGAAGGACATTAGCTTGGATGATGTGGAATCTGTATGAGTGGAGCTACGGAATATCAAAGGGCAGAAAACGCTAGTGGGAGTTGTGTACAGACCACCAAAACAGTAATAATGAAGATGGGGACAGCATCAAACAAGAAATTAGGGATTTGTGCAATAAAGGTACAGCAGTTATCATGGTCGACTTTAATCTACATATTGACTGGGCTAACCAAACTGGTAGCAATGCGGTGGAGGAGCATTTCCTGGACTGTATTAGGGATGGTTTTCTAGACCAATATGTCGTGGAATCAACTAGAGGGCCGGCCATCCTAGACTGGTTGATGTGCAATGAGAAAGGACTAATTAACAATCTTGTTGTGCGAGGCCCCTTGGGAAAGAGTGACCATAATATGGTAGAATTCTTTATTAAGATGGAGTGTGACACAGTTAATTCAGAGACTAGGGTCCTGAACTTGGGGAGAGGTAACTTCGATGGTATGAGGCGTGAATTGGCTAGAATAGACTGGTGAGTGATACTTAAAGGGTTGACGGTGGATAGGCAATGGCAGACATTTAAAGATCACATGAATGAACTTCAGCAATTTGTACATCCCTGTCTGGAGTAAAAATAAAATGGGGAAGGTGGCTCAACCGTGGCTAACAAGAGAAATTCAGGATAGTGTTAAATCCAAGGAAGAGGCATATAAATTGGCCAGAAAAAGCAGCAAACCTGAGGACTGGGAGAATTTTGTAATACAGCAGAGGAGGACAAAGGGTTTAATTAGGAGGGGGAAAATAAGAGTATGAGAGGAAGCTTGCTGGGAACATAAAAACTGACTGCAAAAGATTCTATAGATATGTGAAAAGAGAAAGATTAGTGGAAACAAACGTAGGTCCCTTGCAGTCATATTCAGGTGAATTTATAATGGGGAACAAAGAAATGGCGGACCAGTTAAACAAATACTTTGGTTCTGTTTTCACGAAGGAAGACACAAATAAACTTTAGGAAATACTAGGGGACCGAGGGTCTAGTGAGAAGGAGGAACTGAAGGATATCCTTATAAAGCGGGAAATTGATGGGATTGAAGGCCGATAAATCCCCGGGGCCTGATAGTCTGCATCCCAGAGTACTTAAGGAAATGGCCCTAGAAATAGTGGATGCATTGATGATCATTTTCCAACAGTCTATCGACTCTGGATCAGTTACTATGGACTGGAGGATAGCTAATGTAACGCCACTGTTTAAAAAAGGAGGGAGAGAGAAAACGGGTAATAATAGACTGGTTAGCCTAACATCAGTCGTGGGGAAAATGTTGGAATCAATTATTAAAGATGAAATAGCAGCGCATTTGGAAAGCAGTGACCCAGGATCGGTCTAAGTCAGCATGAATTTATGAAAGGGAAATCATGCTTGACAAATCTGGCATTTTTTGAGGATGTAACTCGTAGAGTGGACAAGGGAGAACCAGTGGATGTGGTATATTTGGACTTTCAAAAGGCTTTTGACAAGGTCCCACGCAAGAGATTGGTGTGCAAATTTATATGGTATTGGAGGTAATGTACTGACGTGGATAGAGAACTGGTTGGCAGACAGGAAGCCGAGAATTGGGATAAACAGGTCCTTTTCAGAATGGCAGGCAGTGACTAGTGGGGTGCCGCAGGGCTCAGTGCTGGGACCCCAGTTCTTTACAATATACATTAATGATTTAGATGAAGGAATTGAGTGTAATATCTCCAAGTTTGCAGATGACACTAAGCTGGGTGGCGGTGTGAGCTGTGAGGAGGATGCTAAAAGGCTGCAGGGTGACTTGGACAGGTTAGGTGAGTGGGCAAATGCACGGCAGATGTAGTATAATGTGGATAAGTGTGAGGTTATCGACATTGGGGGCAAAAACTCGAAGGCAGATTATCTGAATGGCGGCAGATTAGGAAAGAGAGAGGTGCAACGAGACCTGGGTGTCATGGTTCATCAGTCATTGAAAGTTGGCATGCAGGTACAGCAGGCGAAGGAGGCAAATGGTATGTTGGCCTTCATAGCTAGGGGATTTGAGTATAGGAGCAGGGAGGTCTTCCAGCAGTTGTACAGGACTTTGGTGAGGCCTCACCTGGAATATTGTGTTCAGTTTTGGTCTCCTAATCTGAGGAAGGACGTTCTTGCAATTGAGGGAGTGCAGCGAAGATTCACCAGACTGATTCTCGGGATGGCGGGAAAGACATATGAGGAGAGACTGGATCAACTGGGCCTTTATACTGGAGTTTAGAAGGATGACAGGGGATTTCATAGAAACTTACAAGATTCTGACGGGACTGGACAAGTTAGATGCGGGAAGAATGTTCCCGATGCTGGGGAAGTCCAGAACCAGTGGACAGTCTTAGGATAAGGGGTAGGCCATTTAAGACTGAGATGAGGAGAAATTTCTTCACGCAGAGAGTTGTTAACCTGTGGAATTCCCTACCACAGAGAGTTGTTGATGCCAGTTCATTGGATGTATTCAAGAGGGAGTTAGATATGGCCCTTATGGCTAAGGGGATCAAGGGGTATACAGAGAAAGCAAAAAGGGGTACTGAGGGAATGATCAGCCATGACCTTATTGAATGGTGGTGCAGGCTCGAAGGGCCAAATGGCCTACTTCTGCACCTATTTTCTATGGGCCCAAGTTTCCACAAGAAAAAAAACGGGCGCCCCTCCGAGCTGGGCGCCCGTTTTTCGCGCCTAAAAAAATCCTCGGTATTCTCCACCTACTTACAGGTCCTCTGGCCCTCGGCGCAGCCAGCACGAGCTGTGGGAGGGCGGAGCCAGGTCCCGACGCTGAAAACAGTGCCGGGACCTCTGCACATGTGCGCTACAGTCGGCACGCAAGTGCAGTAGCTCCAGGCGCCGAACTGTGTGGGAGGGGCCCGAAGCACGCAGCCCCTAGCCCTGGCCCAATGGCCTCACTGGGGCTGCGTGAATGAGGCTCCTCCCACGGCCAGCTCCTGCTCCCCGCCCGACCAGTCCTGACACTCGCCCCCCGCCCCCCCCCCCCCGACCCGACACCCGCTCCCCCCCCTCCGACCCGAGAACCGCTCCCCCCCCCGCTGACCCGACCTGACACCCGCTCTCCCCCGCCCCGACCCGAGACCCCCCGCCCCGAGACCCGCACCCCCCCGCGCTCCTGTTCCCCGACCCGACCCCCCCCCCGCTCTCTCTCTCCCTCCCTCTCCCCCTCTCTCCCTCCCCCCCTCTCTCTCT